>NC_053023.1:384559559-384801740 GCF_003073215.2 Triticum urartu | reverse complement strand
GTTCTTCTTTTTCTTGTTGGGAGCTTTCCTGTGTAAATAGTTTTATTTATTTTCTTTTCTTTGGGGGTCGATAGGAGAAGGCCATAATTAAATTGTTGAAGTGGCTCTTATATGCATTATTGTTGATCTGACAAAAGAGCCCATATTGCCTTGTCTTCTCCTGTTTATTGAATGCTTGCAGATTCCAGCTTAGTCCAATGCACATGCACTATTATTATTATTCACATCGTTCGGTCGTGCAAGTGAAAGGCAATTATGACGATATATGATGGACTTACTAAGATGAGAAAAGCTGGTATGAGCTCGACCTCTCTTGTTTTTGTAAATACGATTAGTTCATCATTCCTGATTCAGCCTATTATGAATAAACATGTTTGCAATGACAACTAGAGATCATAGTTTCTTGTGCCATGCTTGATTAGCTAGGAGCTTATAATGGTTTACCTTGCGTGCCAACATGCTATTAAAATGGTTGTGATGTGGTATGATAGGGTGGTCCTCCTCTGAATGATTTAAGCGACTTGACTTGGCGCATGTTCACGCATGTAGTTGAAACAAAATCAACATAGCCTTCACGATATTTATATTCATGGTGGATTATATCCTACTCATGCTTGCATTTGGTGTTGATTAATTTTAATGCATGTTCATGACTGTTGTCGCTCTCTAGCTGGTCGCTTCCCAGTCTTTTGCTAGCCTTCACCTGTACTAAGCGGGAATACTGCATGTGCATCCAACTCCATAAACCCCAAAGTTATTCTCCCCCTAGGACTCTTGTTAGTTGGAGGAACTCATTGTTTCGACCAAGCCATGGATTGATGCTTGTTGGTGGAGGGGGAGTATAAACTTTACCATTCTATTTGGGAACCGCCTATAATGTGTGTAGCATGGAAGATATCGCCATCTCTTGGTTGTTATGTTGACAATGAAAGTATACCGCTCAAAATATTATTCACCTCTATTTCAAAACCAAGCTCTGGCACCTCTACAAATCCCTGCTTCCCTCTGCGAAGGGCCTATCTATTTACTTTTATGCTGAGTCATCATCCTCTTATTAAAAAGCACCAGTTGGAGAGCACCGCTATCATTTGCATTCATTACTGTTAGTTTACATTGAGTATGACTTGACTGGATCTCTTTTACCATGAATTACAATGTCTAGTCAGTCCTTGATCTTTAAAGGTGCTCTGCATTTATGTTTTGCGGTCTCAGAAAGGGCTAGCGAGATACCATCTTGTTATATCATATTATGATTGTTTTGAGAAAGTGTTGTCATCCGAGATTTATTATTATTGCTCGCTAGTTGATTATGCCATTGATATGAGTAAACATGAGATCTATGCGTTATTGTGAATATGGTTAGTTCATAATCTTTGCTGAAAACATTAATGTTGGCTTTACATATTTACATCAACAAGAGCAAACATAGTTTGTAAAAGTTTTTCTTTATCACTTTCAGTTTGTCAACTGAATTGCTTGAGGACAAGCAAATGTTTAAGCTTGGGGGAGTTGATACGTCTCCGTCGTATCTACTTTACCAAACACTTTTGCCCTTGTTTTGGACTCTAACTTGCATGATTTGAATGGAACTAACCCGGACTGACGCTGTTTTCAGCAGAATTGCTATGGTGTTATTTATGTGCAGAAACAAAAGTTCTCGGAATGACCTGAAACTTCACGGAACAACTATTCGGAAATATTAAAAAATCCTTGCAAAAGATGAAGACTAGGGGCCCCCCCACCTGCCCACGAGGGTGGGGGCGCGCCCCCCTACCTCGTGGGCCCCCTGGAGCTCCTCCGACCTCAACCCCAACTCTATATATTTGGTTTTGGGGAGAAAAAAATAGGAGAGAAGGATTCATCGCGTTTTACAATACGGAGCCGCCGCCAAGCCCTAAAACCTCTCGGGAGGGCTGATCTGGAGTCCGTTCGGCGCTCCGGAGAGAGGAATCCATCGCCATCGTCATCATCAACCTTCCTCCATCACCAATTTCATGATGCTCACCGCCGTGCGTGAGTAATTCCATCGTAGGCTTGCTGGACGGTGATGGGTTGGATGAGATTTATCATGTAATCGAGTTAGTTTTGTTATGGTTTGATCCCTAGTATCCACTATGTTCTGAGATTGATGTTGCTATGACTTTGCTATGCTTAATGCTTGTCACTAGGGCCCGAGTGCCATGATTTCAGATCTGAACCTATTATGTTTTCATCAATATATGAGAGTTCTTGATCCTATCTTGCAAGTCTATAGTCACCGATTGTGTGTTATGATCCGTTAACCCCAAAGTGACAATAATCGGGATACTTACTGGTGATGACCATAGTTTGAGGAGTTCATGTATTCACTATGTGCTAATGCTTTGTTCCGGTACTCTATTAAAAGGTGGCCTTAATATCCCTTAGTTTCCATTAGGACCCCGCTGCCACGGGAGGGTAGGACAAAATATGTCATGTAAGTTCTTTTCCATAAGCACGTATGACTATATTCGGAATACATGCCTACATTACATTGATGAATTGGAGCTAGTTCTGTGTCACCCTATGTTATGATTGTTACATGATGAACCGCATCCGGCTTAATTCTCCATCACCGATCCATTACCTACGAGCCTTCCATATATTGTTCTTTGCTTATTTACTTTTCCGTTGCTATTGTTATCATCACTACAGAATACCAAGAACATTACTTTTGATATCATTACCTTTTGCTATCGTTACCACTACTATCATATTACTTTGCTACTAAATACTTTGCTGTAGATATTAAGTTTCCAGGTGTGGTTGAATTGACAACTCAACTGCTAATACTTGAGAATTTTGTTTGGCTCCCCTTGTGTCGAATCAATAAATTTGCGTTGAATACTGTACCCTCGAAAACTGTTCCGATCCCCTATACTTGTGGGTTATCAGCATCAAGACGGTGTCCTCGCTCCAAGATGCGCGGCCCATCGGCGTGGTCCTCCGCGCCATGTGCCCGCGCATGAAGAAAGAAGTTGCCAGGAGGTCCCCCATCCGCAAGAAGATGCTCCACTGTTTCCAGCACCACCATGTCAGGACCGGTTGCGGCGGCAGGGCCTCGTGCCACCTGCCGTGGCAGCGCAGGGATGCCAAGGTCAAGCTCCGCCTCCACGACGGGCCCCGATGGCCACGGTGGGCTGCCGCGCCTTCACTCCTGAGCTGTGCAGCGTCATCTGGCCGGTCAAGTTCAAGCCGGATCTGCCCCCTCGCTATGACGGCACCCCCGACCCTGCGGAGTTTCTGCAGCTCTACGAGCTGAGCATCGAGGCGGCCAACGGCGACGTAAAGGTCATGGCGAACTGGTTTCCCATGGCTCTCAAGGACGGTGCCCACTCATGGCTCCTAAACCTGCCCCCAGGCTCGATTTCCTCCTGGGAGGAGATGCGCAGCCACTTCATCGCCAACTTCTCGGACACTCGTGACCGCCCCCCGGTCGCTGGTGACCTGCACCGCATCAAGCAACAACCGGGAGAAACCCTGCGGAAGTACGTCCGGCGATTTTCTGACAACCGGTCATTGACAGTGCACGTATCAAGATCCCCAAGGTGACGGACGAGGCCATCATCTCAGCATTTTCTCACAGCGTTCGCGACGTCAAGATGAAGGAGGAGCTCGCCATCCATGAGGAGCTGTTCAACATAGCAAAAAAGTGTGCAAGGGCGGAGGAGAGCCGGTTCTCCCTCCTCGAGCTCCCTGCTGCGGATCCAGAGGAGAAGAAGGCCAAGGTCAAGGACGTGAAGCGCAAAGGAGTGGCCGTACTCGCGGCAGAACCGGACACCAAGCGTGCTGAGATCTACCTGAGTCGTCCAAGGGCGGCCGTACATTCTGCGCCTTCCACAACGTGCGCACGCACAACACCAACAATTGTCAAGAGCTCAGGGCCATTAGAGATGGACGCTTCGGTCGACACCCCGAGCGCAGTGACCGGGGCTACGGCCGAGGAGGAGGAGGACGAGGTGGAGGATGTTCGGACGACCGTGGGCCCCGCCAAGAGTGGCGCGACCAACCTCGCGAGGATCGTTGGCAAGACCAGCCTCGTGAGGGCGCCTGGAGGGACCAACCTCGTGAGGATCGCCCTCAGGGCAACCCTGGTCTCCCTCCGCTGCCGCCGCCAAGAGGGAACGACGACCATCAGCAGGAGAAGGGGCTGGGGGCTTTCAGGAGCCGCGCGCCATCGCCTGCATCTTGGGTGGCGCTCAGGCCCTAGCCTCCCAACGCATCTTCAAGCAGTTCTCCTGCGAAGTGAATGCAGCCCTCCCCAAGCTTGAGGCTACGTGCCCGCTCAGGTGGTCTAAGTATGCCATCACCTTTAGCTCGGCGGACCAGCTCAAATGCGCAGCAACCGCTGGTGTCCTCCCGATGCTCTTCTCACCCGTCATCGGTAATGTCCAAGTCACCAAGACCCTCATCGACGGTGCTGCAGGACTCAGTGTCCTGTCCGTCAAAACGTTTGACAGCCTTCAAGTACCATACGATTAGCTCCAGCCCACCAAGCCTTTCTCAGGAGTGACCAACGGCTCCACCACCCCAATAGGGCAAGTTCGCCTCCCTGTCACCTTCGATCAGCGCGACAACTACCACACCAAGCTTGTCGACTTCGATGTCGCCCACATTCGCCTGCCGTACAACGCCATCCTCGGGTACCTAGCACTAGCCAAATTCATGGCAGTCACCCACCATGGCCACAACATCCTCAAGATGCCGAGAAGCGGCGGAATCATCACGGTCCCCTGCGAAGAAAGAGACGCGGTGTGCTCCCTCGAGCGCGCCTTCCAAGCTGCATCAATCGAAGACCCTGACAGCACGGGTGCGCAGTACCCTCCTGAGGCCAACCCCAAGAACAAGAAGTAGTTACTTTGCACTGGGCCTCAGGGGAGTGGCACCTCCAGCGGCGCCACTTCAGGATCCGCACTAGCGCCTGGGGCGCCTCCTTCCCTCGCGTAGGGAGGCGCGCCCGGCGCCCTCCTCGGGCAAGGCTTGGGGGCTCTCTTCTGGAGGGCCTCAGACCTGGCCAACATCACGAGGGAGGCACTCGGGCACCACCTGGAGGCGTGCTTCGTCGCACGTTTCCCTTAGGAGGACACCTGGCGAGGAGCACCCGACATTCATGAGTTCATCACCAAGGCATCTCAGGAGCTTCAGGAAGAATGTGCAATACGCGGCTACCGACACCCACCTAGCGTTGCTCCCCACCCAGGCGAGGGTGGTGAGTTGCGCTTCTTCATCGACATCCAGGGCTCAATAGGGCCGCATCTCAGGAGCGCTTCTATTCTTCGCGCGCTGGCCGGTGTGAGGGCCAGCCTCACAGCTATGTTCACATGCCGTTCGGCCTGCTGAGCGTGGATGCCGCCTTCGAGCGCGGTCTGCGGAGGATCCTGGCAGGTCAGGAGGCCAGGCACCACGCGGTCCTGGGGGAGATGGAGACGGTCCTCCGGAGGCCACCTAAGCCCCCCGAGCCTCCCGAGGCTCAGGGTCTCGGCGGCTCGTGAGAAGCGGCTTCTTCGCTACATGTCTTCAGCTACCCCAACACTCCTTCGGCAACCAAACCAGCTGACATCTTTCCAAGTTCATTTAACTGGGAGTGCCCCCTGGGCTGCATCATCCCCAGGCCGTGTGGGTCCATGTCTACGGCATGTATCTGCTTGCATCTTTAGTTCACTCTGCTGGGAGCGCCCCTTGGGTTGCATCAACCATAGGCCGCTTGGGTCCGACCCAATGGCGTGTATCGTTCTCGCATTTGCCTAAGCTAGCTGCTTTTCATGCATAATCTATTTATGGTTATCACCTGCTTGATTGTCACCCACCAAGGGAGCCACGCGCCGATGGTCTTTCTTCAGGATCCTTTGCATAAGAAGGCTAGGCACGACATCTGTGCTCGGGCCCGTCCTTGCAGCGTCGATAAATCCAACGGCTGACCTCTGTCTGGCGGGCTGGCCCCGTTCACGTCACCTCCTGGGGTCGTTGGTGCTTGGCCTTCTCGCGTGATAGCCTCAAAAAATCCACTCGGCGCAGGTTGTCTAACCATCTCGCAAGAACACCGCAGCCATCAAGAACCAAGACCAGGCGCAACCCGCCTTGAGGTAGGGCCTCATGAGTCCTGCGCTGGCTCACGAGTGCCTAGATACACCTTGTCTAGCCCTGCCGTGCAAGCCACGTGTCAGGGCGGGGTTATACACGCCCCGGGGGCTCTCCGCAGTAGGGAGTCCCTCCCCACATGCTGGTGGCGGACCGACGATCACCACGGCTGTTTGTGCCCCTCCTCGCGCTAACCTGCAAGAACTTCCTGAGGACTACAGCAGGTGGTACTGCAGACTCTCTCTCTCTTCTCCCTTGCAATTTGCTTGCCCGTTGAAAGGGGGGCTCCTGAGCATCATGACTCAGGAGCTCTTACTGGCTCTCCAGCCCTCACGCCCTGGCCTTGACCACGGCATCGCAACCTGGCATACCAGTGGCAGCTGAGCTCGCTCAAGGGCCGGGACCTGAGGACGTAGAGCACCAGGAAGAGCATGGAGAAGAGGGGGAGGCCCGCACGGACCTAACCTAACTACCCGACAGCGGCCGACACCCAAGTCTTGCACAACACGGGAAACCAGCTCCAGAACACCAAAGATAAGTCCCGTACCCAGACCGACCCAGAGCTACGGCATAAGATTCTTGCATTGTTGCTGCCCTACTGTGGCAATGTCGCCACCCTTTCCCATCCTCAGCTAGCTTCTTGCGTGCTAAAGGGGACCTCTTGAGCATCGCGCCTCAGGAGCTCTTACTGGACCTCGGGCCGCTCACCTCCTGGCCTTGACCACGGCATCACGACCTGGCATACCAATGACGGCTGCAGCCTGCCTGGGGACCGGGACCTGTCAGCGTAGAGCACCAAGCTTCCACGGGATTGGAAAGGGGGGACCGAGCCTAAGCAGGGCATGTGCTCGCAAACTTTCACAATAAGGATAATATCAACAAAAGGCATTACAGATGCTTTACACACCCTCGTGGGGTCCATTTCGATTACTCGCAGGGAACAAAAGCAAGGAAATTTCTAGGAGCTATATCTACATGCGCCGGGCGTCACCGACGCCATCATCAATAGTGGGCCACAGGAGGCCAGCGCCAACCCCATCCAGATCAACAATGGTAGCGGCCAGACGCGGGGGCCTTGCTCCGGGCCCAACGAGAGCTCGTAGGCACGTAGCTGTCGTCGCTCGTCTCCAGAGACTCAGCAAGCTCAGGAGAATCGCTGGACCACCAGGAGTCACCGATGTCACTGGAGGAGCTGCGTGCGAGGCCGGCGGCAGGCCCAACGCCTGCTACTGCGCCGTCCTGGCGACCCCCTTTAGGGCAGCACTCCAAGCGGCGACCTTCCTCGTCGGAGACCTTGAAGAACAGCGTGGAGGCGCCATCATACTCGAAGCGGATGGCGAGGGCACCTTCAGCGCGGCAGACTCGGGCGACCTCGCCCCAGCCTTGAGTCATGAAGATCCTCCCGGAGGCGACGCCTTCAACCTCTGCTCCAGTCGTCGGGGCATCGCAGTCGGCGTGCTGCAGCCAAAGCTCGAGAGGGCCCCTCGGCGGCATCTCGATGGTGAAGAACTGCGGAAGGAGAATCCAAGTGCTCGGAGGCATCGCCGCCCACAGCACGAACGCGCGCGAGGAGTCCGCGGCATGGACCCCTGGGGCGACGGCGTGCGCCTCCGCGGCACGGCGGCCACGGCCCTAGCCCGGGCGGCGGCGCTCATCGACCCTCTCTCTGGAACCCTCGGCGTGAGCATACAAGGGCGATGGGTACCCAGGAGGCGGCCTCTCGTACCACGGCCGCGACACTACAGGACTCGCGACCATCTCACAACGATGGGATCTCCTCTTCTTCAGCGGGAGTAGCTCGGGCTCGCTGAGGGGAGTCTTGCCCTTCTCTGCGGCCGAGAACCTCCGTATCGGCGCCATGACTACACCAACAAGCTGAGGAGTAAGGAAGGAGAAGAAGAAGGAGAAGCAAGGAAGAGACGGGTGACGGGGGCTCCACCCCCACTTCCCATTTATAGCCGAGGGGAGGCCAACCGCCGGCCTCCACGATCCAAGGTAATAATGATCTTTTCTACATGTAGCCAGGACCTGTCAAGTCGGGCAGTTGTCGAGGCTGCGTGGGGAAGCAGAGACGCCCATGTCCAATCAGTCACCACGCGCAAACCATGGACGGAGGCTGACGGGACCCGCGGTGCTCCGCGCTTTCCCTTTGGCTTCGCCTCGAAGCCAAGCCCGAGCGCGCCTTGGGCCAGGGGGCTACTGTCGGTGTTCTGGGAATGGGGGTGCCCAGACTAGCCTGCCTGCGGCCCGCAGCGTGGCTCCACCAATGGTCCTGTACAGCCCATCTTCACCAGCAAACACTCAAGACCCTCGCGAGGGGCCATGCCTCACGAGGCGGACGATGCGAGACCTCCTCAGGGGCGGCCTCACCAGGCTGGCTCGCAAGGGGCGGAGAGATCAAGGCAAGGGACACCTTGCGAGGTTCCTGTGACGCAAGCCATGACGACAAGAACCAGGCGGGCGCCAGGCAGGCATCAGCGCGTGCAGTGTCCTCGTTTCCTCTTTGGTGCTAAAGGGGAAAGCGCAATCGAGGAGTCCCGAGGCATCAGGCAAAGGTTTCCATATCGGTGCAACAAGACCAAGACCAGCAGGACGACAAGGCGGAGGTCACCATGGAGCCCAAGATGGCGTCTCCACCAGAGCCTTTGGCAGGCGGAGACTACTTTTGTCAGGATAGCTCGTACTAGTTGCCTCCCTTCAAATTTGGCCGTTGTAGGATCCCTTCCCACTCAATATTTGGGAATAGAACCAGGGCCTGTATAAGTAGGACTAGCCACCACTATAGAAAGAGAAGAGATTCCAATCCTCAACCACACAAGCACACCAAGCACAAGTACACCTCACCTCGTGAGGCTGTTCTTCCCTTGTACTGTTCATCCTCAGCCCAGGAGGCAATCCACCGCACCACACTGGAGTGGGTATTACACCACAACGGTGGCCCGAACCAGTATAAATCTTGTGTCTCATGTTCTTTGGGTTCGTCGAGCTAGGCCGTGAGATCATAGAGTGTGCGAGCTAGAGAGGGGAAGAGATCTTTGCGGACCCCGGTGTTCGAACCTCGAGGGTTTTGCCAGAACCCGAAATCCGACAAAGTCACTGATAAATCTCCGAACATCAACAATTCACCAGCGGGGAGCAGTTTAGGGGTCCTCGATTCTAAGATGAGTTGCAGTATTTTTAAGATCAGAATGTGCCATATGAGTGGAGTAGAAGATATTAATTAAGATATACTTATAGGTAATAATTCACGAGGATCTTCACAACTATCAGCAGATTTGCAGATGGAGATCATGTGTGTGCAAACATTGTATCCACAAAGGTTGCTCCCTGCTTGTTGTTGAGGACACTAAAAAATTTTGTACAGAATTAGTCATGTATTTGTCCTGTTAGGAACAACCTAACCGGTGTTAGATGTTGTCGGTGTCCCGAGAACAGGGGTACCCAGACTTGCCTGCCTGCGGCCCAGGGCGTGCCTCATCCAGCGCCCTGGTACGGCCCATCTTCATCAACACCCACTCAAGACCCTTGCGAGGGGCCAAGCCTCGCGAGGCGGACGACACAAGACCTCCTCCGGGGCGGCCTCGCTAGGCTGGCTCCCGAGGAGCGGAGATATCTATGCAAGGGGCACCTCGCGAGGTCCGCATGACGTGAGCCATGATGATCAAGACCAGGCGGGCGCCAGCGGGCGCATGGTGCCAGTTTCCTCTTTGGTTCTAAGGAAGCAGGCGCAGGCGAGGAGTCCCGAGGCATCAGGCAAAGGTTTCCATATCGGTGCAACAAGACCAAGACAGACATGATGGTAGGACGGAGGTCACCGCGGAGCCCACGGCGACGTCAGCACCAGAGCCTTTGGCAGCCGAAGACCACCTTTTGTCAGGATAACTTGTACTAGCTGTCCCCCTTTAAAATTGGCCATTGTGGGATCCCTTCCCGCCTAAACATTTGGGAAGAGGACTAGGGCCTCTATAAATAGGACTAGCCACCATCGTAGAGGGGGATCGGCTCATCTTGGATCAGATCCATTCCACCAAGGCCATCTCACCAGCTCATCAACCTCAAGAACACCTCTCCTCAGGAGGCTGTTCGCCCACTGTACTAGTTCATCCTCAGCCTAGAAGGCAATCCACCACACCACACTAGAGTAGGGTATTACACCACATCGGTGGCCCGAACCAGTATAAACTCTTGTGTCTCTTGTTCCTTGGGTTTGGCGAGCTAGGCCTAGAGATCGTTGCAGGAGTGAGCCGGAGAGAGAGAGAGATCTTCGTGCGCACACTAGTGTTCGAACCTCAAGGGTTCACCGGAACCCATGATTCGACATTTGGCGCGCCAGGTAGGGGTGCATTGAAGCTTCCCCTCCGTTGATTCGCGCTCCACTGCTCCACCGCATCCATGTCTGATGCTCGCCGAGCCTGAGCTGAGCGCCGGGCCGTGCTCGCCGCCCACGTCGCTTAGACGGTGCCCGTTTGCGGACCTCCTCGCCTTTCTCTGTCACCCGCCGCCAACGCCGCCACCGGCTTGACGGCGAATGAGCAGCAAGCCTCATCGTTGTACCCCTCCGTGCGGCGGGACGGATGCACTGCCACCCCGTGGCTGACTCCGGCCGGGTCATCGTCCCATGCTCGTCTGGCGCCCACGGACGCGCAGGCCGCGCTCCTCATGGCACGCGAGCTCCTGCATTGCCGCCCGGTTGACGACCTCTACGACGACTAGCTGGACCGCATCGCCGAGCTCGTCAGGGGATCTCCTGCACCGTCCCTCTCGCTACCTCACCCACCTCCAACCACGGGCGACATAGCCCACGGAGCGCCTCCTCCACCTGTGCGTCTAAGGCGGATGGTAACAGGAGGCGGGGGACACAATGTTTACCCAGGTTCGGGCCCTCTCGATGGAGGTAATACCCTACTTCCTGCTTGATTGATCTTGATGATATGAGTGTTACAAGAGTTGATCTACCTCGAGATCATATGTTGTGGTCTAAACCCTATAGGTATGATTAGTAATATCATAATCCTCTATTGACTAGCCTGGCCTCGGCTTATATAACATACCAGAGGCCTAGGATAACAAGAGTCCTAGTCGAATACGTCGGTGGAAAGGAGTCCTTGTCTTGATCACCAAGTCTTGTGGAATCTTCCTCGTATATGTCTTTAGCTGTCCGAACTGGCCCATGAGTAACCGGCCATGAGGGTCCTCGACCCAATCCAACTGATCGGGAGACGATGTGATGAGTACACCCTAGTCCAGGACACCGTTAGTAGCCCCCTGAACCGGTCTTCAAGTTGGGGACGCTCCTCGGTTCTTCCGAACTGTTCTTCATCTTCGGTGGTCGGTCTTGAAAACTGGTTCAACAAATCTTCCCATCTTCTATTTTGAGGATTGCCGAGCTAAATCTGAAGATCTCACATGTCGGGTATCCGAGGAGCCTTTTAAGTTTTCGGCCTTTATCAATGCCTTGTTATTTCTATGCCACACCTCGGGTTCGAAGTTGTTCCCGGGCGGCAGCGTCCTCTTGCGTCCGAGCTCCAACTCCGGACTGCATTCGAGGTATCTTTTGCAGCCGAGCACCAATTCCATACTATGTATCCGAGCTCCAACGCCGGACTGTATCCGAGGTGTCATAAATCACCTTGGTTCAAAGAAGTTGAAGGAATTTAGCTGAGCTTTAATGCCGGAAATGCCCTCTATGGAGACAACCACTAGCGCCCGAGCTTTATGCCGGACTGCTTCCGAGGTGGTGCACCACCCCGACCGTGGGCCGAGTTTTTGTCAGTAATTTTGATTGGTGCAATTTATTCTCTGCCGAGATATATAGCAAGTAGCCCTCAAGGTGTGTATCGTTCTAAAACCCGAGATGCACCTGAAGGATAACATAAGACCGCTGATACCAATAGCCGCTGAGACTCAGGTTCATTTGAAAAATCGCCCTGAGGATCAACTCCTAGCTCAGCAGAATACTTCGAGACAAAAAAGCGGGGTGCAAAGTCCTCGAGACTCAGGTTGGGTGTGGCCGACCAATCCCGAGGATCATAATCTCCTCGAAAGCTATATTGCACTTAAATTTTCTGCACTGTATTGCCAACACAGTAGCCCCCGAGACACTGGTCGGGTGGCAACACGAGATCAGGGGATCGATGTGCCCCTTTAATATTTATAAATAATGAGCGGGAAGCCCTGTAGCCCCCGAGCCTTAATGCGGGCACGGGTGGCCGAATTAAGGATCGATATCCATAATAAAATCACAAATTATGTGCAGTGACTCTATGTATCCAAGGACATTACATCATTAATGCTTGGATCCGCATTGTACAAAACTTTGTTGACCGACCATCAGCTTCCACCTCCTCGGCCAGTAGCCAAGGAGTGTTTGTCCTACTTTATAAAGCCTTTATGAGGGCAACGATTTACGACAAACAAGGCAATCTGGCCATACGGTTTGATAAACAAAGGTACGCAGAGAGATATGTTATATTATTGTTTAACATAAGAAATGTCTTCCAAAGAAAATAGTCCCATGATACGTCTCCAACGTATCTACTTTTCCAAACACTTTTGCCCTTGTTTTGGACTCTAACTTGCATGATTTAAATGGAACTAACCCGGACTGGCGCTGTTTTCAGCAGAATTACCATGGTGTTATTTATGTGCAGGAGAAGACGTTCTCAGAATGACCTGAAACTTCACGGAGCCAATTTTTAGAAAATAAGAAAAATACCTGCAAAAGATGAAGGCTAGGGGGCCCACCACCTTGCCACGAGGGTGGGGCCGCGGCTGCCCCCTAGGGCGCGCCCACTACCTCGTGGCCCCCCTATTGTGTCTCCGACTCCAACTCCACCTCCATATATTGAGTTTCGATGAGAAAAAAAATCAGGGAGAAGAAATCATCGCGTTTTACGATACGGAGCCGCCGCCAAGCCCTAAAACCTCTCGGGAGGGCTGATCTGGAGTCCATTCGGGGCTCCGAAGAGGGGAATCTATCGCCATCGTCATCATCAACCATCCTCCATCACCAATTTCATGATGCTCACCGCCGTGCGTGATTAATTCCATCGTAGGCTTGCTGGACGGTGATGGGTTGGATGGGATCTATCATGTAATCGAGTTAGTTTTGTTAAGGTTTGATCCCTAGTGTCCACTATGTTCTGAGATTGATGTTGCTATGACTTTGCTATGCTTAATGCTTGTCACTAGGGCCCGAGTGCCATGATTTCAGATCTGAACCTATTATGTTTTCATCAATATATGAGTGTTCTTGATCCTATCTTGCAAATCTATAGTCACCGATTGTGTGTTATGATCCGTTAACCCCAAAGTGACAATAATCGGGATACTTACCGGTGATGACCGTAGTTTGAGGAGTTCATGTATTCACTATGTTTTAATGCTTTGTTCCGGTTCTCTATTAAAAGGACACCTTAATATGCCTTAGTTTCCGTAAGGACCCCGCTGCCACGGGAGGGTAGGACAAAAGATGTCATGCAAGTTCTTTTCCATAAGCACGTATGACTATATTCGGAATACATGCCTACATTACATTAATGAACTGGAGCTAGTTCTGTGTCACCCTAGGTTATGACTGTTACATGATGAACCGCATCCGGCATAATTCTCCATCACCGATCCATTGCCTACGAGATTTCCATATATTGTTTTTCCCTTATTTACTTTTCCGTTGCTATTGCTATCATCACTACAAAATACAAAAAACATTACTTTTACTACTGTCACCTTTTGCTACCGTTACCACTACTATCATATTACTTTGCTACTAAACACTTTTCTGCATATATTAAGTTTCCAAGTGTGGTTGAATTGTCAACTCAGCTGCTAATACTTGAGAATATTCTTTGGCTCCCCTTGTGTCGAATCAATAAATTTGGGTTGAATACTCTACCCTCAAAAACTGTTGCGATCCCCTATACTTTTTGGTTATCAAGACTATTTTCTGGCACCGTTGCCGGGGAGCATAGCTCTATTCTTTGAGTCACTTGGGATCATTATGAAGAACTTGAGAGAAAACCAAGATCTATCCCTCAACTACGAGGGGAGGTAATGAACTGCCATCTGCTTATCATTATGAAGAACTTGAGAGAAAACCAAGATCTATCCCTCAACTACGAGGGGAGGTAATGAACTGCCATCTAGCTCTGCACTTGATTCACCTTATGTTTTGAGTAAGCTTGCGACACCTACACCTACTTCTGCTCGTTCTGATATGTCGCATGTTATTGATGATGCCACTTCTGCTATGCATGATACTTATGATGAAACCACCTCTATGTCTGATATTACTATGCCACTTAGTGCTTTTCTTGATGAACAACTTGCTAGGGCTAGAGAGATAGAAAATATTGAATCTGATGATACTGATGAGAGTGATGATGAAGAACCACTTGCCATCCCTAAGGGTTATGTTTTGATCAAGATGCTTCTTTAGCTATTTTAGCTTGCAGAAATAGAACTGAACTTAAAAAATTATTAGCTAAATGGAGTAAGCAATCTCTAAATGCTAGAATGAAACCTGACCCTGCTTTCGCAACTTCACCTATCTTTGTTACTGATAAGGATTATGAATTGTCTGTTGATCCTGAAATAATTACTTTGGTTGAATATGATCCTTTTCATGGTTATGAATCTGAAACTGTTGTGGCACATCTTACTAAATTAAATGATATAGCTACCCTGTTCACTAAAGATGAGAGAACTCACTACTTTTATATCCTTAAAATATTTCCGTTCTCATTAAAGGGTGATGCTAAGATATGGTGTAATTCTCTTGATCCTGGTTGTGTGTGTAGTCCCCAGGATATGATTTAGTACTTCTCTGCTAAATATTTCCCTGCTCATAAGAAACAAGCTGCTTTAAGGGATATATATATATATAAAATTTTGTGCAAATTGAAGAAGAGAGTCTCCCACAAGCTTGGGGGAGGCTTCTCCAATTACTTAATGCTTTGCCTGATCATCCTCTTAAGAAAAATGAAATACTTGATATCTTTTATAATGGACTAACCGATGCTCCAGAGATTACCTGGATAGTTGTGCTGGTTCTGTTTTCAGGGAAAGAACACCGGATGAAGCTGAAATTCTATTGAATAATATGTTGACAAATGAAAATAATTGGACACCTCCGAGCCATTCCTGAGCCTATTCCTAAAACCAACTCCGAAGAAGAGGGGTATTCTATTTCTCAGTCCTGAAGATATGCAAGAGGCAAAGAAATCTATGAAAGAAAAGGGTATTAAAGCTGAAGATGTTAAGAATTTACCTCCTATTGAAGAAATACACGGTCTTAATTTACCGCCTATCGAAGAAACATATAATCCAAATCCATTACCTATTGAAGAAATTCATGGTCTTCATAACCTGACATAGGTAGTAAAGGTAAATTCTCTCTATAGATATGATAAAGCTGTAATCCCATTTACTAAAATTGCTAGCCCATGCTTAGATGAGTTTGATAAATTTATGGCTAAGCAAGAAGATTTTAATGCTTATTTTGGTAGACAATTGAAATACAATTCAAATATTCTTGAACACTTGGGTGATTATATGGCTAATGTTAAAGGTGAACTTAAACTTATTAGTAAACATGCTTCTATGGTTACCACTCAAGTAGAACAAGTACTTAAAGCTCAAAATGATTTGCTCAATGAATTGAATAGTAAAGATAATGATTATGCTGTTAGAGTGGCTACTAGAACTGGTAGAATGACTCAGGAACCTTTGTATCCTGAAGGCCACCCTAAGAGAATTGAGCAAGATTCTCAGAAAAATAATATAGATGCACCTAGTTCTTCTAAAAAGAAGAAAAAGAAAAATGATAGGACTTTGCATGCTTCTAGTGATCCTATTGTTGAAACACCTGAGAATCCAAATGATATTTCTATTTATGATGCTGAAACACAACTTGGTAATGAACCTGATACTAGTGATAATGCTAATAATAATGTTCATAATGATGCTCAACCTAGTAATGATAACGACATAGAAATTGAACGTGTTGTTGATCTTGATAACCCACAATCAAAGGATCAACGTTATGATAAGAAAGATTTTGTTGCTAGGAAACATGGTAAAGAAAGAGAACCATGGGTTCAGAAACCCATGCCTTTTCCTCCCAAACCATCCAAGAAAAAGGATGATGAGGATTTTGAGCGCTTTGCTGAAATGATTAGACCTATATTTTTGCGTATGCGATTAACTGATATGCTCAAAACTAATCCTTATGCTAAGTACATGAAAGATATTATTACAAATAAAAGAAAGATACCGGAAGCTGAAATTTCCACCATGCTTTCTAATTATACTTTTAAGGGTGGAATACCGAAGAAACTTGGAGAGATCAGCCTCGTGAGGATCGTTCTCAGGGCAACGCAGGCCTCCCTCCACTGCTGCCACCGCCAAGGAGAAATGACGACCACCATCAGGACGAGGGGCTGGGGGCTTCCAGGAGCCGCATGCCGTCGCCTGTATCTTGGGTGGTGCTCAAGCCCCAGCCTCTCAGCGTGTCTTCAAGTAGTTTCCCCATGAGGTGAATACGGCCCTTCCCAGGCTCAAGGCCACACGCCCGCTCAGGTGGTCCAAGTGGGCCATCACTTTCATCTTGGCGGACCATCTCAAGTGCACAGCAAATGCCGGCGCCCTCCCAATGCTCTGCTCACCCGTCATCAGCAATGTTCAAGTCACCAAGATCCTCATCGACAGCGGCGCGGGGCTCAATGTCCTATCTGTCGAGACATTCGATAGCCTTCAGGTGCCATACGATCAGCTACAGCCTACCAAGCCTACCAAGCCTTTCTCAAGAGTGACCGACGGCTCCACCACCCCGATAGGGCAGGTCCGCCTCCCTGTCACCTTTGGCCAGTGTGACAACTACTGCACCGAGATCATCGGCTTCTACGTCGCCTACATCTGCCTACCATACAACGCCATCCTTGGGTATCCAACATTGGCCAAGTTTATGGTAGTGACCCACCATGGCTACAATGTCCTCAAGATGCCAGGAAGCAGCGGCGTCATCTCGGTCGCCTGCGAGGAAAGAGATGTGGTGTGCTTCCTTGAGCGCGCTTACCAGGTTGTAGCGGCCAAAGACCTTGACAACGAAGCCACCCCGCACCCTCCTGAGGCTAACCCCAAGTAGAAGAAGCAGCTGCTCCACCAAGGACCTCAGGAGGGCAGTGTCTCCAGCAGCACCACCTCAGGACCTGCGCCCGCAGATGGGGCACCGCCTTCCCTCGCATAGGAAGGCGCGACTGGGACCCTCCTCAGGCTGGGCTCGGGGGCTATCTTCTGGAGGGCCTCTAACCTAGCCAACGTCACGAGGGAGGCGCTCGGGCACCACGTGGAAGCGGGCTTCGCTGCATGTTTCCCTCAAGAGGGCACAAGGCGCAGAGTGGCTAGTGCTCAGGAGTTCATCACTAAGGCGATCCGGGAGCTTCAAGAGGCAAGGACCATATGCGGCGACTGCCGCCCACCACCCGGCGCAGCCCACCATCTTGGCGAGGACGGCGGGCTGCAAGTCTGCGTCAACAATGCAGGACTCAACAGAGCCGCATCTCAGGGACGTTTCTGGCCTTTATGCGTCGGACTGTGCGAGGGTCCACCTCATAGATACGTTCGCATGCCGTTTGGCTTGCCGAACGCGGCTGTCACCTTCTAGCGCCACCTATAGAGCATTCTGGCGGCTCAGGAGGCCAGGCATCACGCCATCTTGGAGGAGATCACGACGGTTCTCTAGGAGCCACCTGGGCCTACGGAGCCCCCTGAGGCTCAGGACCCTGGCGGCTCGTGAGGAGAACCTCTTCGGCATGCATCTTCAGCTACCCCGACACCACTCCGGCACGGTATCAGGTGACTCTTTCCAGTTCATTCAGTAAGGGGCGCCCATTGGGCAGCATTATCCCCAAGTCGCATGGGCATGTCCCTGCGGCGTCTGTCCTTTTGCATCTTTAGATTACTCTATTGGGGGTGCCTCATGGGCCGCATCATCCCCAGGCCGCTCGGGTCCGTCCCAGTGGCATGTATCGTTCTTGCATCTAGCTAAGCTAACCTGCTCCATTGCTTGAGTAATTCCATGATTGTCACCTGCCTGTCCGGTACTTGATGCCTCACTCGCAACCACCCTCGTTACCACGGGACCGCGCGCCGGTTGTCTTTCTTCAGAATTTTCGCATGAGTAGGCTAGGCACGGCGTCTATGCTCAGGTCCGTCCCTGCAGCGTTGATAAACCGAACGACTGAGCTCTGTCTGGCGGGCCGACCCCGTTCATGTCACCTCCTGGGGTCGTTGGTGTCTGGCCTTCTCATGTGATGGCCTCAGGGGATTCGTCTGGCACAGGTTGCCTTACCATCTCACAGGACCGCTGAAGCTATCAAGAATCAAGACCAGGTGCAGCCCGCCTTGAGGTAGGGCCTCATGAGTCCCGTGCTGGCTCACGAGTGCCCAGACACACCTCGTCTAGCCCTGCCATGCAAGCCACATGTTAGGCGGGGCTGTACACGCCCCGGGGGCTCCACTCAAAGGGAGCCCTCACCCACACGCTAGTGGAAGCACCATGCTCCGCGCTGGCAGTCAACACGGTCGAGGAGCGGCTATGCCCGTGCAAGATCGGAAGCGCTATGCTCCGCGCTGGTGATAAACAACTGAGGGCGGCCCCTTGGCCGCATCAACCTCAGGGATACACCCGGCTCAGTGTCCAGCTTCATCGCAACGCCTTCCCCTCAGGAGAGTTGCGCGAGGGGGCCAGGCACGGGGGCTACGCTTAGGTCACACCTAGTGTACACCGCCCTGCCAGGTCCCTCGGACCTGGTCGTTGCACGCCCCTCCCGAGTGGGACCTCGGCGAGGACTGGTATGAAGGTCCATCTGCGCGTCAAGGGGGACTCCTGAGCATCACGACTCAGGAGCCTAACTGGCCACGTAGCCCCTCACCCCTTGGTCCCGTTGTGGTGATCCGGACGGTCCAACGGCGACTGAGGTATGTGCGGGGTCGGGCCCTGCGGACATACAATCCTAAGGCCTATCTCTGCATCTCCTTCCTGCAGGACGTTTGCGCGTCAAGGGGGACTCCTGAGCATTGCGACTCAGGAGCCTAACTGGCCACGTAGCCCCTCATCCCTTGGTTCCATCCGGGTGATCCAAACGGCCCGACGACGGCTGAGGTATGCGCGGGGTCGGGCCCTGCCGACATAGACCATCAAGCAAACGGGAAGGAAATCGCCGAACCTAAATAAATTTTTACACAACATAATGTTCCTTAAACACCAAACAGAAGTTTTGACGCCTCCATGAGGCACGTCTCATATCGCAGGAAAGTTTGCAGGAAAGTAAAACGAGAAGGAGCAAGCAGAATGCAGGAAAAAATGAGCAAAGGGGGCTCCGCCCCTTCCTCATTTATAGCCAAAGGGAGGCCAACTGTCGGCCTCCATGATCTAAGGTAATGATGATTTTCTTCTGCATGCAGCAGGGTCTCATCAAGTCGGGCAGTTGCTGAGGCAGCGTGGGGAAGCGGAGACGACCACGACCTATCAATCGCCATGCGTTAATCGAGGTTGCAGGCTATTGGGGCCCGCGGCGCTTCGCACTTGACCCTTGGCTTCGCCTCGAAGCCAAGTCCAAGCGCGCCTTGGGACCGGGGGCTACTATCGACGTCCTAGGAACGGGGGTGCCTAGACTTGCCTGCATGCAGCCCAGGGCGTGGCTCATCTAGCGGCCTGGTACGACCCATCTTCATCAACAACCACTCAAGACCCTCGCGAGGGGCCAATCCTCGTGAGGCAGATGACACAAGACCTCCTCTAGGGCGGCCTCTCTAGGTCGGCTCCCAAGGAGCGGAGATATCTATGCAAGGGGCACCTTGCGAGGTCCGCGTGACGTGAGCCATGACGACCAAGGCCAGGCGGGCGCCAGCGGGCGCAAGGTGCCAGTTTCCGCTTTGGTGCTAAGGAAGCAGGCACAGTCGACGAGTCCTGAGGCATCAGGCAAAGGTTTCCATATCAGTGCAACAAGACCAAGACCAGCGGGACGACAGGACGGACGTCACCGCTAAGCCCACGGCGGCGTCACCACTAGAGCCTTTGGCAGGCGAAGACCACCTTTTGTCAAGATAACCTGTACTAGCTATCAAAATTGGCCATTGTGGGATCCCTTCCCGCATAAATATTTGGAAGAGGACCATGGCCTCTATAAATAGGACTAGCCACCATCATAGAGGGGGGTCGGCTCATCTTGCATCAGATCCATTCCACCAAGGCCATCTCACCAGCTCATCAATATCAAGAACACCTCTCCTCAGGAGGCTGTTCGCCCACTGTACTAGTTCATCCTCAGCCTACAAGGCAATCCACCACACCACACTGGAGTAGGGTATTACACCACATCGGTGGCCCAAACTAGTATAAACTCTCTTGTCTCATGTTCCTTGGGTTCGGCGAGCTAGGCCTAGAGATCGTTGCGAGAGTGAGCGGGAGAGAGAGAGAGAGATCTTCGTGCGCACCCCAGTGTTCGAACCTCAAGGGTATGTGGAACCCACGATCCGACGAATGTATTATTTTTTCTTTGGACAGAAATAGAAAGAGGTTTATTTAGAAGTTTGAACATTTGACTAGCGTAAGAGAAGGTATTTGCAGACTATTGGATAAATTTTCCGAAAATAAAGGATTTTGGTGTGTTACAGGAGAAATGATCTCGTGGTGCAGAGGTAGTTCCCTCTTGAACAAGTTCCTTGGTTTAGTTTTCCACAATGCGAGCACACTACAAATGAAGATGAATTTTGACAACATCAATTATTGAACCAGATATAAATGCAAATTAATTTCAACATCATAGAATTCAATACATATCCATGAATTGCTAAATATGCGTCAGATCCTGAGAGTTTGTTGACTCTCTGAGAGAATCCATGTAGTAAAATGTGTTCTTGTTTGGAACAATGAATACCAATATCCAGTGATTGCTACATATTAAGAAAGCCATGAACTTATGAATTTTGTCGAAATCTAAAAGACAATCAGTGTATGCATGGTTGTTTACTTGACTTATCGTTCATGACATGGCCAGAGAAATGATTCTGCATGGGACGTGTTTTTGAAGAGACGAACGACCGTGTTATTGGCCCAGTCCCGTAGGTTCTTACCATCTAATGTTGTGCTATTTGCTAATGTATGATCTATGAAATAAGCACTCTCCCTTTTTATTCTCTACGTGTTCAATCCCCTGAGAGGAATAAAATGCAGTTAGTTGTTTATCATTTACAACCTTGTATGGAGAAGTTGATCATAGTTTGTTAAGTACTTACAAAATCAGGCGTCTAACAAGAGTGGTATCGAGCTCGTTGAAGTTGAAGAAGAGATGTAAATCCTCGAAACTCACATTGATGGAAACAGCATCGTGTCGGAAATGATCTCTGTTGTAGTGGACTAGCAGACCATGATGACCTGCTGACATTTGATCCATGCAATATTCATGTAATTCGTGGCAACTAGAGATACACTCATCAAAGTATTCGCCAACAAGAAATGGCTGGCCATGGACGTAATTGCGTGCTTCAAGTATGGCTGCTTTACTTTTAGCAAGCAACAATTCTACTTCTTTATCATTCATGCCGTCAGAAATAATATTACTCCCGGATTCGAACAACCTGTTGTTAATTTTGTTCTGGGCGATGAGTGCTTTAAGTAAGAGGCAATCATTCTCTTTCCTCTTCTCTCTCCCGCCGCGCTTCCTCTCGGGTGTAGCCTTTTTGGTCGCTTCCTTCTTGGTACTTGAAGCATTTTTGGCAGAACGTCTAGTCGGCTGCAATGTAGACTGCCGAGCAGAGGGTTAAGCTTCGATGGACTGCTTAGCAGACGGTTTATCTATGCAGGACCACTGAGCTGGCGGTGCTGCTGTGACGGACTATTGGGCTATAGGAGCAGAGGCATTGCACTACTGACCATGCGTTGAAGCTATGTTTGGTTTCTGCGCAAGTGGTGCCAACTTGTCGGTATGCTGAGGAGGTCGTGCCAATGCGTTGGTTTGCTGAGCAGGAAGTGCTGACGCATTGGTATGCTGATCACGCGACTGCGGACCGGCGGACTGATGAGCAGTCGGTTCTTGACCTACAGACTGCTTAGCAGGCGGTTCCGAAGCATCGGACTACTTAGCAGTCTGTTCCACCAGGTTGGTCTGATGAGCATGTGCTACAGCTGGGTCTCCCCCCGCTGCTTCAATGGCCGGCATCTGAACTGGTGGTGCATCTTCAGCAGTTGTAGGCCTTGCCACTAGCTGCCCTGGGGCGGAGGATGACATGGCTTGTATGGCACAAAGTCAGGCTGGCTGTTCACAGGTTTATGCATCATCCGTTGGATTACGAGTATTAGGTTCTTTGGCGGAAGCACGCGAGAGCTGCTGTGACAAGGAGAGCATCGCCAGTGGAGGGGCGACATTGGTTTCTCTTGGTGGGGCTTCAGGGATCTCATCGATGAACTCTATTTCCTTTCATGGCCACTGGATGTGATGTAATAGTGTTTCTCCCAAGGTCCTTTGATCATCAAAGTCTCCTAGGACATACTTCAGGGCAAATTCATTGAATCTAGGCTTTACTTCAGTCACGTAGCACTTCACACAACCCGGCTTCAATGGCACATTGGCCAACAAGAGGCCCTCTTCCAAGAAGGGTGGGCAAACCCAGGCTTTTGCACATTTTAATGTACCTTCATAATGTGTAAGCACACCCTTCAGTGTGTCTTTCATTCCAGATAGATCAGATATAGCATCATCATGAGCAGCTGCAGTCTCAGTGTTGCTGGGGTCAGCTGATGCACAACTACTCTTGTGTGGTGTTGTCGTGCAATAAGCAGCATCCTCCATGCCCGCCTCCCCTCCCATCTGCAGGCTATCTGTTAGTGTTAGAGTCTTCTGCATCATCATTAACTCCTCAATATCTTTTCGAACAGCCAGATACATGTCCTTCCTAAACCTTTCATACAATTCATTCTTCTTCATTTCACTCCTCGCTTTTTTCATCATGAGCCTCTCTTCTTTGCTGAGTGTGAAAGCTCTCTTGTGTGGTACATTAACACATATACCCCTTGCACGGCCAGGGGGCTTTCTTGTTCCTGAGTTCCTGAAGAACCTCCAGGGATCTTGGAAGCCTCTAACATCACTTGATACAGTTCTTCATCATGTGAGTTTTCAAAGTAATAAGTTCCGTCATCACGCCTCTTTGCACGGGCCCGCAAGTAGTCACTGGCGTGTTCGTCCCTGATTTCACAAAAGGCCGGCTGCCCACCTGCCTCTACTTCTTCTTTGTCCTCCTGGTCCCATATCAGTTTCATGCCGTAGTATACCGCCACACCCATACGGTGGGGGTGTATGTTCTTCTTCTAAAGTTTCGATTGCTTGGCACTCTTCTCAGCAAACTCTGTAGTTGCCCCGACCCTTCTGAATTCTACCCGGTCTGCCTTTGTAATTTGGGGCTATGTGGAGATTGGGTCCTTGCCTTCATTCAAGTACTTCATGTACAACACGTGCTTCCAGTTTCTCCAGGCATCCCTAGCCTTCTTTAGTGCAGCATGTTCCACTTGCATTCTTCACTGCTCTGGAACGTTGAAGTGATCCATGATCTCCCGAACTATCCTTCGTCGTGTTTCTATGTCAGCCTTCCGAAACCCCGGCAGATTAATGTTGAGCGTTGCCCTGCCAAAAAGCCAGACACACTCCTGAACCTCGTGCGGGCTTTATCTGGTTTAGTTGGAGCCCAAGACTTTAAATCGATCTCGGTTACTTCATATGCACCTTTAGCCTGGTGTATGGGCTTCCTTGGAGCGTTCCTCCATGTCCTGACAGGAAGGGTAATTGCTGCAGCTCTATCTCGTTCAATATTACTTGATCCCTCACAATCTGCTAAAGACCTAGGGTTGTTGGAATCAGATGAAGATACAGTGCCTGAAGCAGGAGTGCTGTCGCTGCTACTCGGCATCTATAGAGAACACATGCGAAACTCAGCAAAGGAGGATAAGCATAAAACTAACAACTTGGTATGAAGTTGTCTAAACATGTCATGCAATAATTTAGAAAATGTACGACTAATTTGTTAAGTACGTGTGACTCGGGTACCCGCGATCTGTAAATTGGCAGTAACTTATTGGAACAAATACAGATTATATGTACTACTTAGGAACATAGATAATGAACATATATACGCTCTCCATTATTTTATAGCCGATTTGGGAACATACGGAACGAAATAGGAGGAGGGATTGCGAGGAAATATGCCTCACCGCAATGGAGAGCATTAACTAACAGGCTTCTTAATGCAAAGTCGGCCGGACCATAGGAGATGCGAGGGTTACAAGATCGATATGCTCGAGGGTGGCTGGTGAGCAAACGAAGACGGCGAGGTGCGGGCAGCCATATGTTGGGAACGACAGTGGAGGTAGGCTTGACGCGGAAGAGCGGGCACACGGCTGAGGTGAGCACGCCGTCGTCGGAGAGGGTTCTGCTGTCGATCTGGGGGAGGGGGGAGCTGGCGTTGGAGATTGGGTGGACTAGTTGAGTGAAACGCGGGCAGGCAGTGGGGGCGTGTTGGCGGCCTAGGTGAAAAGGGTAAAAAATATCCCCGGTCGCCGCGCGAAAAGGCCTATGCAAACAGTTGCCTCTAAGCGCTCGTGTGCACAAAGAGAAAAAATTCGTTTGAAATGAAGACGTGAGTTCATCGTTTTGCCTCTAAAATTTTCCCGCGTTAAGCAATCACCATTATACCACGGGTTTGATTTGCTTGCGCATTTCAGGTCTCATGTGCTATATTTAAGACATTTTTTGGCATTTACCATGCATTTTGGCATATAAATCAAATCCTAGCCAGCCTGCATGTGCTGTCGAAAGGGATGAGGATTGTCGTTCGATCTGGGAGCATCCAACGGTGCAGACGTATGATCCATGGGGTTTGGGTTCTAGACAATCAGAACGCATGACTCGGATTACGTGCGTAGTAAGGGGGGCATCAGCCTTTGGTAGGCACACGACTTTCGTGAGTGAATCGTGTTCTACTTGAAAACATTTACATGAACCGGAAGTGCATGTGCTATCAAAAGGGATGAGTATCGCCGTTCGATCAAGGAACATCCAATGATGTAGACGTACGATCCGTGGGGTTTGGGTTCTGGCCAATTAGAACGCATGACTCAGATCGCGCGCGTGGCAGGGGCATTGGCCACGGTTTAGTGGACACACGTCTTTCTTGAGTGAACCGTGTGCTATTTGAAAACATTTACATTAACTAACATCATATTTTTGTTTGAATTAAAACATGAGTTCATCGTTTTGCCTCCAATTTTTTTCCACGGTAAGAAATCACGATTGTACCCTATGGTTCGATTTTCTGGTACATTTTACCAGGCGGTAGCCTTGGCTAGCAATCTCAAACTTTGAATATGCAAAAAGAGAGATCTCGTTTGTGTGTGTGTGTATATATATATAGTCGCAACTACATGTGGGTCTTAGCAAGATCATTTGTGTGTCGCTTTGTGAGTTTTCATTCATTGTCCGAGAAACGGGGAAAAACTTCAAACAGTTCGGCCGCAGGGTGCGGCCAAAGGCGTAGGCCTTGTTGGTATTTTAATTTCAGGAAATGCATATAGAGTCTAGAAAATAATGAAAATCATTGTGTCATTGTAGCGTGCTCTCACGATCGCATGGAAAAAAATTGGTAAAGTCCGGCACAAGTTATGGTGCTCACACCTTCCATACTGGAGCATCTCACAAGAAGGATCATAGTTTCCAAAAGGAGATACGACACTTCGGACTCCAAATCATTAGTTACTACATCATTCTTCCTGGGGAAAAAATCATGGTAAACAATCGCTGATATACCCTTGGTTTGATTTTCCAGCCCATGAGTCTGCTATGTTTAAGTCATTACTTGCACTTACCTTGCATTTTAGTGCACATAATTCAAAAAAACCTACTACAACTACATGTGGGTGTTTTAGTTAGGCTATACTTAGGCTACTCATAGTGGAGAGTGTCATATATTAGTATCATGCATATATATATGATACTAGTGTATGATACTACCTTTAATTATAGTTCATAGTATAATAGAGTAGTATCATAGATGATCATATTTATTGCCATGCATTGACACAAATTAGCATTGCATTTAACATGATACGGTATCTACCTATATGTTACTCTAACCCTCTCTATCTTATTTAATTCTTTCCCACATCAGCATACTTGCTATTTCCGAGTGCATGATATCGGCTACGATACCACCACTAGTGTATGATACTACGTACGTACCTTCATAGTGCATAGTATCATAGATGACAGTATTTATGGCCATGCATGACACAAAGTAGTATAGCATATTTATTATGTTACGGTATCTACCTATGTTACTTCTTTGCCACATCATCATATTTTCTATTCCCGAGTGCATGATACCAGCTATGATACCCCCACTATGGCCACCATAAGGTTGGTCATAATGGAAGTATCATAAGAGGTATCATGCATGCCAACTACTAGACTTTTTGGATGATGTAGTCGCACACGGTTAAATGAGGAAAGAGAGGGTGTGGTATCATATCATGATACCCGTATCATATTAAATGGTGTACTACTTTGTGCCATGCATGGCAATTAATAAGGCAACCTAAGATACTAACTTATGATACTATGCGTGCATTACAGAGGTGGTATCATATGCATGATACTACTATATGATAAGGCTGGTTGTAAGTCCCCTCCCAATGCTCCACCTTGTACAGGTGCTAATGATGCCATGTAGGCAAAAAATCCGATATGGCAAGGTAATTAAGAGGAGAGAGATGAGTGTGGTGACCCCAGGAAGAAACAATGCCAAGCACGGGAACCTAGGCAAAACACTTAAATGGAAGAATCCCACCAATGCATGAAGAACTTAAGTTGCAAAATCATTAAATGAAGGATACTTATATTAGCACCAACAAGTTACTAAGAACCTATGCATTGGGGTCTTTAGTTGCTAAAGTATTTAATATGCTTAGCACCTCATGTAAGCACCAATGCATTGGAAGCAGCCTAATGGGGAGTAACATATACTAGTATCATGCATGCATATGATACTAGTATATGATACTACCTCTGTAATGCGCGCACAGTTTCATAAGTTAGGAGCATGTAGTATTTTATTTATTGTCATGCACATGACACATAGTAGCATAGCATTTCTTATGATACGGCATCATGATATGATACTTAACCCTCTCTTTCTTCATTTAATTCTATGACAGATCATCAAAATTTCCTAGTTGGCATGCGTGATACTAGCTATGATACTCCCATTACGATCAGCCTAGCAAAGAAGGTGTACAAATCATTCGTGCGTCACTTTGAGAGTTTTCATTTATTTATTAGAGAAGTGGGGAGAAGTTTCAAACATTTCGGCCGCGAGGTGCGGCCACTGGCATAGGCCTAGTTGGTATTTTAATCACATGAAATTTAGATTGAGTCTGGACATCATCAAAATCGATGTGTGCCCATGGCGTGCTCTCACGACCCCGTGGAAAAAATTGGTAAAGTTTGGCAGAAGTTTTGATGATCGCTCGTTCCAAACCGGAGCAACTCACATGAAGGATCATGGTTTCCAAAAGGAGATATGTCAATTCAAACTCCAGTGGCCGGTGACTTCATCGTTTGGCCTCATAAAAAATTCCACGGTACACAATCACCATTATACCACAGGTTTGATTTTCTGGTGCATTTCAGGTATCGTTAGCTATATTTAAGAAATTTTTGAAGTTTAACGTGCATTTTGTGCACATAAATAAAATTACAACCGGAATTGCATGTGCTGTCGAAAGGGATGAGGATCGCCGTTCGATCTGGGAGCATCCAACGGTGCAGACATGCGATCCGTGGGGTTTGGGTTCTGGCCAATTAGAAAACACGACTCAGGTCGCGGGCGGGGTTTGGTCGGCACACAATTTTCATCAACGAACCGTGTGCTATTCGCAAACCAGATTGCATTTTTTTGTTCACACATACTGTAGTGAGATCAATTGAGTGTGCTACCTCTATGATATAATAATAATAATAATAATAATAATAATAAAAATAACAAAAAACAGTTCATAATCATTGCGTGAGCTGACAACATATCAAGGTCAACATATAATGGTTCTTACATCAACAAAAAATCGGGCATAACTCACAAATTCAGTACACGTGACAGTTCTAAATTGAACAAATTAAGTTGCAGGGTAGGCATAAAGACTAGTCTTATGGCTTAATTCCCATGTCCATGGGGGAACTAGGATCATTACTTTGACCCCGAATGAACTTGGGTTTTCTGATGATTTTACGCCGCTCTGTTGCACGGGTACGTGATCCCTTGGCTGGCAACTCAGCAAATTCATCGTACTTGTCCTCATCGGCAACATCCTCGACACCCAGTACCCTCCTCTTCCCATGCATCACTACATGGCCGTTCTTATGCAAGGGGTCTTCAGCAAATAAAATCTAGGTAGCATCGCTGGCAAGAATGAACAGGTCCGCGTGATATGCCATCGTTGTCTGTTAACACAGGTCTTCCTGTAATCATCAACCCTTACATGACCAAGAGGGATCCATGCGCACCTGAATAATGCCACCTTTACTTTCACATAGTCAATCTCCCAAATCTCCTTGATGGTTCCATAGTATACCCTTTTATCAGCTTCATCTACAGTCATGCATTCTATTCAAACAACGCTGTTCTGATATGAGGTCTTCTGAACACATTCCTCATTGTAGAATGTGTATCCATTTATGTCATATGCTTGGTACGTCAACACTGTAGGTGATGGCTTTTGTGCCAACCACGTAGCAAGGTCATCGATGGATCCTTGTGCCAAACGATTCTTCAGCCATTCAGTGTAGTTCTTAGTGTGCTCCTTCATCTCCACATCTGATGAAGGCACCATTGGTAAGAAGCTTTGGCGTATCTCCGCTAAGCGTTCTTTGGCATAAGCGCTGAGAACTGGGTTGTTAAGCAGTACCGTCAAATGGGATTTCTCTGCCAATTCTCTGGGTGTAGCCATTTGCGTGCCAGCAAGGACCAACTTACCTTTCAGCCTTCCCTCGTGGCGAGATAGGGGCAAACCTATAGGTATTTGTTTCATGTATTCGGTGCAAAACTCAACCACCTCCTCCGCTTTATAACCTAGTAGGATGCTTGCCTCTGGACGATTTCAGTTCGGACAAAAAAGCTTCAGTATTCCCATGAACCGCTCGAAGGGATACATGTTGCAAAGAAACACAGGACCACAATACTTTATCTCGTCGACGAGGTGCAAAGTGAGATGGACCATGACATCAAAGAATGACGGTGGGAAAAACATCTCTAGGTTGGAAAATATTCTTGCAATATCATATTGCATATGATCCAACTCTTTAGGATCTACAACTTTCTACCGTAGTTAGTTGAAGAAATCACAGAGCTCAATGAGTGTGTTTCTTATAACTTTGTCCATCAGATTCCTGATGGCCACCGGGAGGATTTGTGTCAACATTACGTGGCAATCATGTGGTCTCCCAACTTCATTTTACAAGAGCTCACATCCACGAGACTTTTGATGTTTGTGGAGCAGGAAGAGGGTGTCTTAACTGACAACAAATAGGTGAAGAACTATGTTGCTTCTGTTGTTCTAAAATTGTAACTCTGGCGAGATTTGATGAATTTGTCATCATCTTCTGCTTCGCTCTTGAGTTTTGATTGATCAGCAAGCATATCGAGCCGTGAACCGTCACCATCCTTTCTTTTACCTTTAATCTTGAGCAGAGTACCAAGGATGCTTTCACATATGCTCTTCTCTATGTGCATGACATTGATGCAGTGACGTACACGTAGAATCTCCCAGTAAGGTAATTTCCAGAACACCAATTTCTTCTTAAACACTTGACCCTTGGGTGTTTGTTTCACCATCAAAGGGTGGTTCTTGCCAGCACGACATTAATTTGTTTAGCCATCTTGTGGACCACCTACCTCTGTCGTACCATGTAATTCATCTTTCATCTTTCAGTATGGGTGATTTTTCTATAAGAACCTACGATGATGCAAATACACGGTTTTGCACGAGTTGGGAAGTCTTCTTCTAGCTGTCCTATCCATGCATGTGACACACCCTACATCTCCCTTTGTTTTCTGCCCTGGTGTGTTGCCTAATGCCGGCATATCTTGAATGGTGTGCACCAGCATCGCATGTAGATCAAAAATCTCCGTTCTATAAGCATCATAACATTTTACAGCAGGTGCATCTATCCACACTATCAGCAGTTCTTCTACCAGTAGCTGAAAGTAAATGTCGATGTCATTTCCAGGTTGCTTCGGGCCTTGTATAATCATTGACATCATAATGTATTTTTTCTTCATACACAACCAAGGAGCTAGGTTATATATGAATAGAAGCACCGGCCATGTGCTGTGATTGGTGCTCATATCGCCAAAAGGATTCATCTCGTCAGTACACTGCCCTAGCCTTATACTTCTAAGATCCTTGGAAATGTTTTCAAACTTGTTGTCGATTAATTCCCACTGAGCCCCATCTTTTGGGTGCCTCATAAACTTGTCTACAATTCGCTCACCATGTTGCCATCGCAACCTCTTTGCCTCTCAAGGGTTTGCAAACAAACACCTCAACCTTGGAATTAAAGGCAAGTACCAAACAACCTTGAACAGGATTCCTGTCTTGATCTCATCGTCCAATTTGTACTTGTCCTTTGCTCTCCCGCACCTGTATCGTGCATGCTTGCATGTGGGACATGCACACAAATCTTTGTACTCACCATGGTACAATATATAATCATTCACACAAGCGTGTATCTTTTGTACTTCAAGTTCCAATGAGCAAACGGTTTTCTTCGCTTCATTCGTGCTTCTAGGGAGCACATTATCTTCTGCAAGAAATTCTTTGAAAATACCTAACATCTCCGTGATGCCCTTGTTTGATAGACCGTTTGCTGCTTTAAATCTAAGAAGCGCCATGGTAGCACTCAACCTGGAATATTTCTTTTTGCAACCTGTATACAATTCTTTCTTGGAGTCTGCATCAATGGTTGGTAGATCCTTGTACCCAATCATATCCTTTTTTGGGCCCTCGAAATCTACAATCATAGCAGCAAAATCTGGCATATCAAGATCGTGGTCATCTGCGTCGATGTCTTGGTTTTCCAGTGGGCGTTTCGGCTTTCTGGTGTTCCATTGGTAGCTTGACGCCTCTGCCCCAATGTTAGATTCAACATCCATGTGACACTGATCGGGGTTTGATATCTCGCCGCCCTGGGTATCTCCATCTATACCTCCTATTCACTATGTCTGGTCCAACGTGTATACCCATCCATGAACCCCTGAGAGACTAAGTGCCACTGGACATCTCCAACTACATGTGACTCTGTATTGGCACAATCAGTACATGGAGACAGGATGTAATCCGCATCACCAATTCTCTTCGTTGTACTTTCAGCCAAATTCATGAAATCTTTCACACCACTGATAAATTCTGCAGTTTTCCGATTATTCATATATCGAGATCATTTCGTCTGCACCACACGAACGGGAATTAAAAACAAAACAACAATATTAATACACATATTAACTGTTGCCCAAAGATGTGTGCATAAGTCACAAGGTTTTATTTTCATAATTACCGAGGGCGCTCCATATTGTTATCTAGACCTGCAATGACAAAAATTAATGGCCAATCAATTTACACGTAGAGTACTAGTTCAACACTACCCTTAGGAATTGAATACCTTAATTAAGCCACTCACGAAAAGAATACCTTAATTAATTAGCCGCGTGGTGACCTCCACCCTGCAGACAGAGAAGCGCGATGCGGCGGCACGCCGAGACAACAGGGTCGAGGAGCAAAGCTTAGTGCAGCTGCCGCCTGAAGTTCGACCTCCACTATCCCACCATCGACCGCGATGGATGTGCTCGAATCACACCGCCGTTGACCTTGATGGTTGAGCTCCTCCTATCTCCTGCCGCAGACCGAGGATTGACCTCCTATGACGACGCCGCCACCCACCGACCGAGGATTGACCTCTTCTCTGGTAGCCGCTGCCTAGGCCGCCGCCACCATCTCTATATGCAGAGCGACTATTTTTTTTACGGATATCCATAGAGCGGCTATTTACACGGTATCACTTTAACTCAATTATATGTATGTACATGGTAGTACATCACATACAGTTATGTAATGGCAACCGTGTCTCACCTACGTTGTATTCTCACACGGTTTGGTGCGGAAATCATGTGTGACGTTGTAATACCTAACACAAACGACTTGTATAAATAGTGTGTCGTATACAACATATAGTGCCATAAGTAGTTCCCGACCGTTAGCTTATCCCCACAGTTTTCCCATTTCCCCCAAATCCCTATATAGCCTCCAAATTCCCTCGCGTGGCGCTGAAATTGGGGGAATGTAGACAATTGGTGCTAATGGTTTCGGTGTAGCTGCTCCTGGTCGTATTGCTGCCATGATGGTGGTCACCACCGAGTACTTGCCTAAGGTCATCACAAGGCAGGTGTACTACGGATCCAAATCGTCCCGCCAGGTTCCAATCTTTCCCTATCTTTTTTAGCATGTCCAAAGTAGCTCCTTGCTGAATCTGTCCTGAATGAACCCCCCCACCCCCCAGGAAAGCGATCTGCCGCCGGATCCGGAGCATTACTCCAGACTCCCGCAGCACGAGTTTGACTCTAAGTTTTGCGCCACCGAGAAGTACCAAAAGCTGAGTTGTGTGCATGGACACACTACTGCTCAACATGTATGCACGGGGGGTTCGACATTGGCAAGCGGTTTCTCAGTTGCCCCTTAGATGTTAGTGCTAAGTTCATCATTTTACTTGAGTTAATGCCACCGCTCATCCTGAATACTATTTAACATTGGCAGGGATATGAGGCTTGTGCCTTTGTTAACTAGCTGGATGAAGAATGGCATGGCAGGGCTTGGAGTTTTATCACCAAGCTCGCAGAAGATAACGTAAAGCTGAAGAAGAAACTGGCTGATCTAGAATGTATAATCAGTACGATGAAGCAAGAAAGAATCAAACACAGGCAACAGATGAAACCAAGAGACAAGAAGGAACTAACATGTGTAGTTGTGGTTGTCGCATTAGCCATGTTCTATGCGCTGTTTGCAATGATGATTAGGGGTTTTATTTGACAGTATTGCTAAAGCACATCTAGATGTGCTCTAAGTAATGCACATCTAGGTCCTATGCCATTGATGTTACGCGAAGATTCGTGCATATAGTTTCCTTTGCCTTTTTTTCTTTCCCTTTGTAGTTTGATTATTACTGGATTTATCAATAATAAGAGCTCAATGTATTGCTTGCCAACTGTCCTACTCCGTTCGTACCGGTACCGGTGCATAATCCCAAAACTCAGTCCTTGTTTTTGTCCTGAAAAAAGAAACCAACCAAATAGCCAATAGGAGTCCTGCGTAACCCTGGGAATTTGGAGCGACTGGGTACAAATAATTGCGGTTGATTATATCAATGGTTAGATAATACGTCAACCCCCGCTTCAATTGGCATTTCCTCTTCTCTGCATACCCTGCTCAAGTGTCCACCATCTTCATCGTCCCCGACAGGCCGCACTACACACTGGCACACACTCTACAACCATGTCGAGTGATAGTGAGGACGACAGTTCAGCCAACAGTCTGGCACCCGATGATAGGTTAACATCGGAATCACCCCGCTCGTCTTCCATGAGTCCGGCGTCGAGCCCAGACCTTGATTATATCCGGATCATGGAAGGGACACCGCCTCCGGAGTCCTCAGACGACAACCAGACGAATGAGGAGTCATCGGAGGACGAAGAAGAGGACGGCGATGATGATGATGAGGAATGGTCGAACGAGGAGGACAACGACGATGATAGCAACGACGAGGATGACGATGGCGGCGATGAAAAGCCAATGGTCAGTGGCAAGAAGAATCATCATCAAGACGATGTCGCGGGGCCATCCAACAACAAGAAGAAGAAGGACTAAATTAAGCAGACTGTATATATCTCTGTTTCCGTTCGCTCATATTAATTTTTTATCGATGTTTATCCTATCAATCTCATCGTAGATGGTTAGTAATACATATTTGATGGAGATGTTCTACATTATCGCCCACATGTTGGTTTGTTGAACTATGTGCCCTGACGAGCACACAATTCACAAAAAATACCGCATGGGCTGTCTATAATGATCGCACACAATTTTGGTTACCGACCTGTTTGTCGGGTATCACACACATCTTGTTACACTGAATCGTTTGTGTTCACCTCGATCATCGCAAAAATGGTTCATCGGATCGATCTGTATGCCGTATATCACACACACCTTTATCTGGCTACCCATTTCTATTGTCATGTCTCATCGCAAATGGTTCGTATGGATCAACCGTATGCCCAGCATCGCACACGCAACTAAAATATGAACCATGTTTGATGTATCATTCATCGCAAATGTTTTGCGTCTTTTTTGACTCTTTTACATCACCGTTTGTGATTAATGCTTCGCACACAGTTTCGTCAAAGGGTCTCTGATCATAGTGTCGCGTTAGCAGCATCCTACAGTAGTGGTTGTGTCTGTTTTCTTCCTTGTTCATCGAGCTACGCCGTGGGCGACGCACATTGCTGGCTGGTGAGGTTGTCGGATTATGGGTTCCGGCAAACCCTTGAGGTTCGAACATTGGGCTGTGCACAAAGATCTCTCCCTAGGTCACGCTCTCGCGACGATCTCAAAGCCTAGCTCGCCGAACCCAAGGAACAAAGGAAACGAGAGTTTATACTGGTTCGGGCCACCGTTGCGGTGTAATACCCTGCTCCTGTGTGGTGTGGTGGACTGCCTTGTAGGCTGGGGATGAACAAGTACAAGGGAAGAACATCCTCCTAAGGAGAGGTGTCCTTGAGCTCGATGAGCTTGTGTGGTTGGGGATGATCTGAATCCTCTGTCTCCAGATGAGCCGATCGCTACTATGGTGGTGGCTTGTCCTATATATAGTGGCCTGTGTCCTCTCCCCAAATATTAGCGAGAAGGGATCCCAGAACGGCTAATTGGAAGGGGGACACCGAGTACAACTTATCCTGACAAAATGTGGTCTTCGCCTGCCAAAGGCTCTGGTTATGAGCTCCGTGATGACCTCCGTCTTGCCGTCCTGCTGGTCTTGGTCTCATTGCACTGATATGGAAACCTTCGCATGACACCTCGTGTCGTGGAATTGTCACGACAAATGTCCTCGTAGAAGGACTTAGTTGTGGAGCCATTGCGACGAGGTTAGCTTAAAGGGGTTAAACGGGACAAAGGACACAGAGAGTTTATACTGGTTCGACCCTTGCAGTGAAGGTAAAAGCCTACTCTAGTTTGAGGTGGTATTGCTAGGGTTTCGATTACCAGGGAGCAAATATGCTTTGCCTGGCTTTCGATTTGTTGTTTCTTGCCCTAAGCCGCTGCTGGGTTGTCCCCTTATATACATGTGTTGACACCCTGCGGCCTACAGAGTCCCGGCCAGCTCATACAAACGTGTCTGGCTCGGTGACTTATCTTTCATGCCTTATCATACAAGTTACATATACATGGCGGTTTATACTCACGAGACTTAAGCCGCCTCTTGGTTTGGGCCCCTTAACATGCCTGCTTCGTGAACCGCCAACTTCACATACTCTTGGGCTTTGTCTAGATGAACTGCCATTGGGATAACCCGGCCCCTCCTGGGCGGGTCATACCCAATATTTATATTCCCAACATTAGGTCCCAGGTTGATTTGAACTTGTTCATGTCAATCTTCATCACTTAGGAAAATCCTTGTTCATCTTCTTGTGAAATATTGTAATCCGCCATGACGTCATCTCCGAAAATTGCGGTAACCCGCCGTGACATCACCTGTAATTAATACTACACATGGACCAAATCTTAATTAACTCTTTTTCTTTACCAAGCCTCTGAAAATCGAGGTGCCCGCGTCGTCACATATCCATTTTCTTGTCTCCTCGATTCCCATGCATGCCACTTATCCTTTTAGCCGTATAAATAGGGCCGCGGGTTCACTTTCCATTCTCCCCCTTTGCCTTCTCTCCTTCTTCCTCCTCACGATGCTCCAGTGCGCCCGAGCTCCACCGCCGTCAACCTTCGTCTCCTTCGTCGACTCCGGCCGCTGCATCACCCTGAATGGACCAGAACACCGCGCCGCTCCTCCGCTGTCAACCATCGTCAGTAAGTCTCTACCTTTCCTCTTCATAGATCTGTGTTAGGGTTTCTCTGTTCATCAGTGTTCATCACCGTTCTTCCCTTTCTCCGTCCTAGATCGCATAGTTTTGATCTGAAAATAGCATAGAACACGCGTAGTAGTAGTTTTAGCACTTATTTCTTGATATCAGACTATATCCTCATTGCAATAGATCTCATCTGAACACTCCCATTTTTCTGCTGCCACCATCTTAGGTTTAGCTTTTATTTCGTTTTTTCTGAATAGCTGCAGGTCCAAACTTATAGCTTCAATCTATGAAACATGTTTCTCCCAACACTTAGTTAAACTTTGCTTTGGTCAGATCTTGCATACCAGTACGTGTCATGGTGGCTTACATGTCTGGCTTACAATTATTCATATATCATTAGTCCTCACTTAAGCCACCAATCTGAGTATATACTGTAATTGTAAACTTGTGATTTCCCCAACTGATTTAAACCGGCAAAATTTTCCCTTCCTTTAGGTTCTCTCTTGACAATGCCGCCAAAAACATTTTATACATGCAACTAGGTTCCCTCTGTCGTCACCGAGGGCTCACTCAAAGATTTTGTCAAAATCAGGTACTTGCCCGCAAAGAGTGTTATGCATTATCGTGCCCCTGAACCTGGCGAAGAAAGACCTCAACTGAAACACGGCGAAGTCATTGTATTCATGTCACATCCCTAGTTCTGGTATGACCTAGGCTAGCCTTCATGTGTGCATCATGTTTAAATTTCATTTAATTTTGAAATGGGGATTTGTGAAACCCTCAGAAATTATTTCTAGAAATAACCCAGATAAAAATTTCTCCAAAAGGGTCCAAGAAAATGTTCATGTTGCTCTCTGAAAATATTGGTCAGAGTTAAAATTCTAACAAATATTTTCAGGAGGTCATAAATATTTATTTTGGCCATTTGGAATTAATCCAGTAATTATTTGCATTGGATAAATATTTTTATATATACAAAATATTGTCCAATATTTCTGAATTTTGGTGAGGGGCTTTGGAGTGGTCCAACTAGTCCCTACAACAATTTACAGAATAAAATAAATTGATTTAGTATTATTACTAAATCAGAACAAATGTCAGAAAAATAGAAAAGAAAACAGATTAGGAACTTACCCGGGCCACTTACCTGTGCAGCCGGGCACTGTGCAGCCCAGCGGCCCAATAGGCCGGCCCAGCCGACTGGTACTGCCAGTCATCCCCTTCCTCGCGCCAGGAGGACAGGGGCACGGGCTCGTTGCGCGCGGCCACGCGTCCGGCCACCTCCTGCCTGCCTGCCTCACCCCCCCCCCCCCCCCCCCCCCCCCCCCCCCCCCCCCCCCCCCCCCCCCCCCCCCCCCCCCCCCCCCCCCGTCGCCCTGGACCCCCTGGACGACGCCACACGCCGCCCCGGACCTCTCGCACTCTCTCTCGCTCTCCCTCCTCCCCTGAATTCCTCCCTCTCCACGCGATCGAGCGCTGCCGCCGCCGCAGCTCGTCGCCGTCGTAGCCATCGCCTCCCCCTCGCCCTCTCTCCGTGTCTGCAAGCTCCGCCGCGACTTCCCCTATGTCCTCAAAGAGCCAAGCAACCGGGGACGCCTCGTGGAGCCGTCACCGCCATCTTCTTCACCTCCGGCCGCCCGAGATCACCAGCGCCGCACATCGCCTGCAGGGCCTCCCCCGAGCCACTGAGCACACCCGACAAATCGCCGTGAGCTCTTCTACCGAAACCCCCTTCTCCCCCTTGCTAACGCGCGCTCTAGCACCGTTTCCCCGCCGCGGCCGTAGATCCTCGCCACCGTCCATGTCGCCATCGTCGTTTTGGCCCGCCTCTGCCCAAACCAAGCACACCATCGTGCACCTGGTGCCACGAGGGTGCCGTAGAGCCCCTCAGGTGGCCTCCCCGTGCCCCGCAGACCGATCCCGCTTGAAGCCGAACTCCGGCCGCCGCCGTGAGCTCTGCTCCGGCAAGCTCAAGCCACCCCAGCAGCCCCCGCTTGCTCCAAACGATGCGGGCGAGCCCTGGCTCCTCGCCCGTGGCCTCCGCCGCCCAAATGGTCGCCGGAACGGCGATCCCGAGCCCCTCCGCTGCGTTCGGCCTCGCCGGCGGCTAAACGCCGGTGGGGTTGATCGGGTCTAACCCCCCAGTTGACCCAGGTTTGACCCGTGTGGGTCAGTGACAGATGGGCCCCGGCGCTCCCTAATTTGTAGTTAGGATTAATTAACCCTCTGTTAATTAACCATGACACTGACGTGTGGCCCCCACACGTCAGATTTGACCTGGACAGCCACGTTGACCCGCTGATGTAGTGATGACATCATGCTGACGCAGTTATTCTTTTCCTAGAATTATTTTTTAAACAGGAAATTCCAAAAAATGTTCAAAACTTCAAAAATTCATATAAATTCAATCGTAGCTCAGATTGAAATAATTTATATATGAAAAATTATCAGAAAAATTCAATCTATCCATTTATACTATTTTCATGCATGACAAACCATCTATACATGCTGTATATATGAAAACACACTTATGGCATATTTAAGAGCATATTTTGGAGTTGCATTTGAACCCTTGGTTCAAATGGACCTCAACTAAATAAATGCTAGATGCATTAACTCAAACAACATCACATACTCATGCCATGTTCATGCATAATATTGTTGCATATGCTTGTGTTTGATTTTCCGACACCGTTCCTTCCCGATAGGTCCTGCTCCGGAGAGTGTTCGAGAGTACCTGTCTGAGGAGCAGTGCCCCCCTGTTGATCTACCAGTCAAGCAAATCCCCTTGTTCATTCCGATACAATCCCACTCTCTCGCTCCTGCTCTCTTTTATTGCATTAGGACAACAATGATTCAACTACTACTTTATGCTGCGGTAGTTGAACCATTCCTATGCATGACCTGTCATTGCCACAGTAAATAGTTGAAACCCACTAGCATGTGTAGGAGTTGCTTGAGCCATGTTGTGTTCTTGCCATGCCTTGCCTGCTATTGCTTAGAGTTGTGTCAGGTCTGATTCATTGGGAATGGATTGGAGTGTTATGCTATGTTCTGATGCTGAGAATTAAGCGTGTGAACACGATTTGTTAAAGGTAGTGGTGAGAGGCCATGTAGGAGTACATGGTGGGTTGTCTCATTGGAACCATCCTTAAGAACTGAGTTCTGTGTAAGTTGTCCAATGACTAGCTACTACCACACATTGGGCTCTGGGAGCTCCAAGCTCTCTCGACTTATTAATCAACTTGATCTCTGTCCAGGAGTCGCAACTAGTTTCTGGTGTTTGTAGGTAGTGCTATTTTTCTACCGAGTGGCACCCGACAGGGTGGGCTCGGGACAGACTAGGCACAGGTGGCACGGTGTACAAAGTGGCACCTGGATGGTGGGCTTGGGAACCCTTCTCACATCATTTGGGGCTGTGAGCGACACCCCGGCCGGATCTCCTTGCGGATGGAACCCGAATAGGCGATAAACCTAGATTAGAGTCTTGTGTGGTTAGTCAGGTCGTGGCCGACACCCTCGCTAGGCTTCCACTTGAAGGTTGCCGAGATACATGACGTGTACATGGTGGTAAGTGGTGAGAGCGTGTGTGAAGAAGTACACCCCTGCAGGGTTATCATGATCTATTCGAATAGCCGTGTCCTCGGTTATGGACTTCTTGGATGCTTACGTGGTACATAGACAACTTAAAGTGGATACTCTAAAATGCTCAAGACAAGTGTGAGTGCTATGGATGGCCTTCTCGTAGGAGAGACGGGGATGAATCCATAGTAGTGTATTGATGTGGTGATTAGTGGACTCGTGTGCGCTGCCTCATCTCAAAGAAGTTTCTCATTGCCGTAGAACAGGATAGCCACTGAGTCAAAGCTGGCTTGCTGCAACTAAACCCCACATTACCTTCTTGATACAAATGCATGTATGATAGGATCTGATGTAAGTCTTGTTGAGTACCTTTGTACTCACGTTTGCTTTATTTATGTTTTGCAGATGAGACATCTGTCTCACTAGTAGTACCGCTTGGACTTCGACGAGTAGCTTGTTACCTCAGCTACGATCTTGTACCTTGGAGGGACTTGTAGATAGTCAGGCTTCTCGGCCTTTTTTGTAGTTGTCTGTACTCAGACATGTAATGCTTCCGTTGCTTGTATGCTCTGAATGATGGGTCATGTGACCCCTGTTTGTATTTATGCTATGTGGCTCTTCTGAGCCTTTATCTATATGAATTGCGTTATGTTGTGATGCCATGTTGTACATCACATACTTGCATGTTATGCGTACGTGTGACGTGTATTGCTATGTGTGGGATCCGACAATCTGGTTGTTTGTCCTTGGCAGCCTCTCTTATGGGGAAATGTAGTCTAGTGCTTCCTTGAGCCATAGTAGTCCGCTACAGCCCGGTTCACCGGAGTCCTGCTAGCCCAGCACTACTGCTCAGAACACTTGACTGGCCGGAAATGTCACGCGGTGATTTCCGGAGTCCTGTTAGCCAGTGCTACAGCCCGGACTCATACGCTGTTGACCGACATGCTCGATGTGATTCATGTATGCCTGTCTCCATAGGTCTGTGCCGCTTTGGGTTCACGACTAGCCATGTCGGCCCGGGTTCTCTGTCATATGGATGCTAGCGACACTATCATATACGTGAGCCAAAAGGCGCAAACGGTCCCGGGCCATGGTAAGGCGACACCCGTGGGGTTACCGTGCGTGAGGCCACAAAGTGATATGAGGTGTTACATGCTAGATCGGTGTGACTTAGAATCGGGGTCCCGACAATTCACTGATCACATGAATCGGGGCTTCTCACGACCCGGCTCTAAGTTTTTCTGAGATGTTATGCACTTCTTCCAACTTCATCCTCAAGACATTGGACCCAATTCCATGTCAAATATCTGCAATTTTCAAGTCTTCTGCAAAGTATACCTTCAAGAGGAGCCCAGCGTCAATCTCCTTAGAGAATATTTTTACTTGAACCGCCAAAATGAGTTCACGAACGGGCCTATCTTGGAACTTGGCAGACTGTCGATTCAACGTAGAAGAGATGCCATCTTCCCTTATGCATGTCTGCCGATTCACCCCAAGGATTGGAATCAGACGTGGTTTTACTACAAAGATACCTCTCCAGCTGAAGAGAATCCACTGTCGGGTTACCTTGTCGAGCACCTGGACCCAAAACACAATCTTCCTGAAAAACTTACCACTGCCGAACGGGCAAAAATTGTTCCTACCATTGAAAAGGTTAAATCTATGCTAGGGAATGGGTTAACTGGCATTGATTTAGTCAGGTGCTGGGTTTCTTGGCGGATCATACCCTTGAGTCGCCGCACCGGCTTAATGTGCACTTACACTGGTGGTGTAAAAGATCCATTGTGCCACAGCTCTGCGCCATTAACTGACGAGGCAGTTAACAAAATGGTTAATTCTCTTCTGAATGAAGATCCAGAAGATATCGTTAAAGTGTGTCTGAACCCTTTCTACAAGCTTAACCCACCACCGGATTTGAGTCTCTGAATTTACTTACCTATATCTTATTATTCAAATACTTTATTAACTCAACCTCTGATGCCCTTTTCAGGCTAATTCTGCATTTTGGAAAAAGAAGTATGATCATGAAGCTGCCAAGAAGACCAGGGCTGCCAAGAAAGCCGCCAAGAAAACCACTAAGAAGACAACCAAGAGAAAGAAGAAACCAAGCACCTCTGATCTGCTTAATATGGATGACACCTCTGAGTCGGAGGTAGCCCTTGACTCTCTTGGCTCGGTTTTTCAGCCATCTTATTAACACTGACTATTATCAGGATGACACGGGAGCCAGCCAAGCAGCTGAAGAAGAGGTAACTATTATTTCCTCCGGCTCGGAAACTCTACCAAGATAGAAACTTCGACAAGTAACCCGGAAAGTAAGGTTTTCACACCCCTTGGCTTATTTAGATCATCACTTTCTTTTGAAGCAACAGAAACATGAGAATCGATGTCAGACCCGGACTAGTGGAGGTGAAGAGTTGTCCTCCGTCTTGAAAGAGGATGGTACGCCGTTTGATCAGAAGGACTTCTCTGCTTGCGCGAGAGAGATACGTCCAATGGCGACTATGATTGCCAATGATTCGGACCTTTCAAAGTTCCATCCATCTTATAATAAGGAGAACTAGAAGAAGACGACTCCGGCTTATCGAGTGATGGACTTAATCCCCCCAATCCGTAAGCATACTTTGCCCCTGAAGTTGAGCCGTCTGATCTTATAGATGACGATGTTGAATTTCAAGCTTTCTCTGGCTTCGACTGGCATCACCAAACTTTAAGACGGCAGAAGAGGACGAAGAACCAGAAAAGGATGACTCAGAAGCCTCAAGCCAGGAAGGCCAAGAAGAGTGAACCGCAAGACAGTTTATATATTTGATTCTTGGAAAAACACTTGATCCCATTTGGCTCATGGAGTCATGTAATAGGGCAGTAAAAAACTTGAATCTATCGTGCCATCGTGCACGTTTCTGTTTTGCGCAATACTGTTGATCCACCAATTTGAAAGATGATCCTTTTACTCTTATGTCAGTATTGATTTATGCAGATCAAAATTGATTATTCTCCTGCACACAAACAAGTCACAAGTGCCCTGGCGGTTTACCGCCGGGTGGGTCATGATACCCAATTAAAGGCCACTGGGGACGAGCAGTCCATAACCAGGGCTGGTCTGGCCATAATGTTTAACATAATAAAATGTCATACTTGTGGCATGTGCTTAAACTGCCGGCTTAATAGCTTGATCCGGTTTGAAGTTTGTAGAATTATAACTCCAAATAATATTATGATACTCTTGATGACTTAGAGTCTGCCATCCTGGCGGGTTGTAGAAACCCAAAAGATGCTTCAAATATGAGCCGTAAGTAGGGTAGCTTGACCGGATGTGTAAAAACCAGATGGCAAAAAAGAAATCTTATAAAGAAAAGCAAACAAAAAAAGAAATCGTATAATTAGGACTCCTCGCTTGCGCCTGCCTCTCTAGCACCAAAGAGGAAACTGGCCCTCTGCGCCCGCCTGGCCTTGGTCGTCATGGCTCACATCACAGAAACCTCACGAGGCGCCCCTTGCCTTAATCTCTCCGCTCCTCGCGAGGAAGCCTAGTGAGGCTGCCCCTAAGGAGGTCTTGTGTCGTCCGCTTCGCGAGGCTTGGCCCCTCACGAGGGTCTTGAGCGTTGGTTGATGTAGATGGGCTGTACCAGGCCACTGGTGGAGCCACGCCATGGGCCACAGGCAGGCAAGTCTGGGTACCCCCATACCCAGGACGCCGATAGTAGCACCCAGGCCCAAGGCACGCTCGTGCTTGGCTTCACGGCGTAGCCAAGGGACAAGTGCGGAGCACCATGGGTCCCAATAGCCTGCGGCCTTGATTGACGCATGGGGCGTGGGTGCCTCCACTTCCCCACGCAGCCTCGATTTTTGCCTGGCTAGGCAACTACCGTCGTGTGACGCCCCAAGACCGGAGCTTCAGATGCCTTCCGTGGTTTCCGGGTTTCGTCGTGTGATTTGTTTGGTCTGTTGCATTTCATCTTTGCATCATGTGCATTTCATCATGTCTTCATGCAACCCGTTTTAAAACTCACTAAATAAATTGCATGAATCTTCGGTCCATTTAAACCGAGGGAATTCACATGGTGAGTTCTCTTTATAACATACCCTCCCAATATTAGGGAGCTATGATAAATATTCCATTTATTTGGAATTCACCTTAACACACTTGCATATTAAATCCCTTGGCCTTTTCTTCTTCAAGTGTTGACTCTCTAACCTTGCCATTTGTTCTTTCATCATTTTCCGGAGCTCCACCAAAAATCCAAACATTTTTGGGCACTGCTAAATCCAAGTTCTAGTTCAAACCCATTTGAATTAAATTCAAATGAGTTCGAATTTACATCCTTCAATCTTGGCCTTTTCTATTTTTCTCGGAACAAATCATTTTTATGAGTCCAGGAAAAATTATCTGCTTGCTCAAAATTTTCCCTAATCCTCTCTTTCTTTTTCTTCTTTCTAATTGTTTTTCTCTCTTAAAAGAGTATTAGAGGGAGAGAGAAGAGAGCCAGCCCAGCCGACCTCTAAGGCCCATCTTGCGGGCCATCTAACCTACCTAATCCTAAACCTCTCCCTGGCCTGACCCCCATCTCCTCACGATCTCCTCTCCCCTCGCGCCGCCAGAGAGACCCGCAGCCCGATCCCATATCCCCTCCTCACCTCTCGTTCCTCCCTGCAGCGCACCCTGTCCCGCTCGGTTACCTCGTTCTCCTCCCGCAGCAGTCCTCGCCCCACGCCTGATCCCGTGCGCCTTTCATCCTCCCTCCTCCTTTGGTCCAGGAACCAGGCCGGAGCCCGTCGGCCTCCTCGCCGCCGTAGCGCCCACGGGGTCACCAGCAAGGCCCTGCGCCCGCAGACGTCCTCCGGCGCCCCAAGTCCCGCGCGACGCGCCAAGTCTCCATGGTCGCGCCTCCTTCGCCTCCCGGACCGGTCGTCCTCAACCCCGCCGAGCTCTGTCGCGCCCCCGCACCCTCAAGTGTCTCGCTCCCCGCCGCCGTCCATCTTCTCAGCCGCGCCGCCGCCGTTTTGCGGAAGCTCCGCCTCCCTGCTTCGCCTCCACCTCTCCTCGTGCTGCTGCTCGCTTGGACCGCTGCCCTGCCAAGACGAAGACTGCCCTGTACCACGTCGCCTCGCTGGATCGTCGAGATCATCTCGGTTTGCGCCAAGTACAGGGGAGGCCTGTGCGTTTCCGTTGCTTCATACCCGTTGAATCGTCAAGGCCCTCTGTTCGACTCCATGTACAACTACACGGTGAGACGCCAAGTATCACGACTATAGTCGTTGCCCCGAGGAAGCCGAGTACGACTACACACGACGATGCGCCAAGTACCTCTACCCATGACCCGAGAACGTCTACGACCCGTGTACAACTACCGTCGCCAAGACCGGACGGACAAGTACCCCAACGTCATGTGTACAACGACCGTCGCCGAAGACCCGGGTAGCAATACGTCAAGTACCTATGACCGAATAAAGCCATGTACCTCTCCGAAAAACGAACATGTACCATTACATCCGTAGACCTCGAACCCATCAAGTCCGACAACGATTGTGTACAACTACCGATGACGTGCATGTTGCCATGTACCCTCTCCGGATCGTCATGTTCGACTACCGATAAACATGTACCACTACCATCGCCGAGATCGCGAGAACCTCTACCGTCGACCCTAGAGCATGAGAGAACGACTACTTCCACTACGAAAGTCCGGAGAACGTCTACTTCCCCTTCTCCGCTTTGGACTTGATCCGTTCCGAAATTGCACGCTTCGAAGGTATAACCCCGAGATGACCGCCCGTGGACGAATGCTTATGTGATGTATGAGATGCCCATGTCTTGCTCCATGTCCGTAGTGTCTCTCGCTTCCATGCCATCGACTCATGGGACACCCGGTATCCGGGAGCGCCCCACCATCTTTTGCACGCAACCGCACACTTCTCCTTTGCATCGGTATCTCAATCGAGTTACCGGAACCGGAACGTTGCCGTGGCACCGTTTTCGTTATCGTTGCCGTGGCACCCCTTTCTTTCCACCACGGTGACAAATGTGTCATAACATGCTCATGTCAACATTTTCATAAATGGTATAAAACTTGCATATGTCATCCGCATCATGATAACAAAACTTAAAATGCTTAAAATTGTTGTTTGCTTCAAATTGTTAAAAAACATATGGGGATTTTCCGGAATTGTTGTTTGTTATTTCCGGCCTCATTTAAACTTGCCTAGATAGGTAGTTTTCATTTGCTTCACCCTCTTGCCATGTTTAACAACATTTAATATTGTTGGGTACATAAACGAGATCGAACTAAATAACTTGAATGTGTTGTTTTGTCAATATGCAACTCGTTGCATATTGATCTCCACTTAATTTGTAGAATTGCTTGTGCACTTTTCCATGCCATGCCTCATTAATCCGGACATGCATCATATTTCCTTGTGTATCATGTCTTGCTTATGTGCTGGTTGTTTACTATGTTGTTTGCTTCTTTCCAGTGTTGCTTCTTCGGGTTAGTTCCGTTAACGTCGTGTTTTTGAGGATCCGTTCGACTTCGTCCGTTTGTCTTCTTCATGGACTCGTTCTTATTCCTTGTGGGATCTCAGGCAAGATGACCATACCCTCAAAATCACTTCTACTTTGCTTGCTAGTTGCTCGCTCTTTTGCTAAGCCTATGCCGCGATACCTACCACTTGCTATATCATGCCTCCCATATTGCCATGTCAAGCCTCTAACCCACCTTGTCCTAGAAAACCATTGTGTGGCTATGTTACCGCTTTGCTCAGCCCCTCTTATAGCATTGCTAGTTGCAGGTGAAGATTGGAGTTTGTTCCATCTTGGAACATGGATTCTTGGTTGGGATATCACAATATATCTTATTTTTAATTAATGCACCTATATACTTGGTAAAGGGTGGAAGGCTCGGCCTTATGCATGGTGTTTTGTTCCACTCTTGCCGCCCTAGTTTCCGTCATACCTATGTTATGTTCCTTGATTTTGCGTTCCTTACACGGTTGGGTTATAATGGGAACCCCTTGACAGTTCGCCTTGAATAAAACTCCTCCAGCAAGGCCCAACATTGGTTTTACCATTTGCCACCTAGCCTTTTCTTTCCCTTGGTTCGGCCAACCCAAGGGTCATCTTTATTTTAAACCCCCGGGCCAGTGCTCCTCTGAGTGTTGGTCCAACCTGTCAGCTGCCGGTGGCCACCAGGGGCATCTCTGGGCTGGCCTACCGGAACCTTGGACAATCCGGTGTGCCCTGAGAAAGAGATATGTGCAGCTCCTATCGGGATTTGACGGCACATTCGGGTGGCTTTGCTGGTCTTGTTTTACAATTGTTGAGATGTCTTGTAATCGGGATTCCGAGCCTGATCAGGTCTTCCTGGGAGAAGGAATATCCTTCATTGACCATGAGGGCTTGTGATGGGCTAAGTTGGGACACCCCTGCAGGGTTTTGAACTTTCGAAAGCCATGCCCATGGTTATGGGCAGATGGGAATTTGTTAATGTCCGGTTGTAGAAAACCTGAAACTTATCTTAATTAAAAAGCGTCAACCGCGTGTGTAGCCGTGATGGTCTCTTCTCGGCGGGGTCCGGGAAGTGAACACGGTGTTGGAGTTATGCTTGAACGTAAGTAGTCTAGGATCACTTCTTGATCATAGATTCTCGACCGTGCTTTGCCTTCTCCTCTCGCTCTCATTTGCATAAGTTAGCCACCATACATGCTAGTGCTTACTGCAGCTCCACCTCATACCTTTTACCCTTTCTATAAGCTTAAATAGTCTTGATCGCGAGGGTGTGAGATTGCTGAGTCCCCGTGACTCACAGATACTTCCAAAACCAGTTTGCAGGTGCTGATGAAATCGTGCAGGTGACGCAACCGAGCTCAAGGAGGAGCTCGATGAAGATCGTGTTCATTATGTTGTTCCGTTTCGAGTTGATCAGTAGTGGAGCCCAGTTGGGACGATCGGGGATCTGTGTAGCTTTTGGGGTAGTCTTCTTTTATTTTGGTTCCGTAGTCGGACCTTGTTTGTATCTGGATGTTGTAATGCTTTATTCATGTATTGTGTGAAGTGGCGATTGTAAGCCAACTATGTACCTCTTATCTTATTCATTACATGGGTTGTGTGAAGATTACCTCACTTGTGACATTGCTTACAATGCAGTTATGCCTCTAAGTCGTGCTCCGACACGTGGGAGATATAGCCGCATCGTGGGCGTTACACGTCATCTTCATAGCTCCTCCTCCCTTATAGGCAGCACTCTCCGCTGCTCCCTCACCTTCCAGAAGGTTGCAGATCTCTTTCCACAGTCTAATCTAACTCCAACTCCCCCCACCGCCATGGCACCAAGCCGGAAGAAGAAGGGAAAGAAGGAGTCCCATACCTCGGCCCCTGTGATGCCAGTCCTCAAGCCCGCCATCGAGCAGTCGGTGGTGCTCAACCAAGAGGCGATGGGCAAGGTGCGCCCGACGCTCACCGCCGATTTCAATGAGTGGGGGCGACGGTGGCATGGCCTGCTTCCCGCGCCGCAGTTGATAGGACGGACACCGAGGTCCACATCCATCTTCACGCCCTCTGGGCAGGCTTGATTCCCCCCTTCTCCAATTTCTTCAATGCGGTGCTCTCGCATTACCTGATTAACGCGCTACATCTCGATCCCCAATCCATCATCCTCCTTGTTGTCTTTGCCTTCGTCTGCGAGGACATGGTGGGCATTGCCCCTTCTGTGGCTCTACTCCGCCACTTCTTCTCGCTGCACCTGACAGATCCTCTCCAGCGCTCCGAGTGTGTATCCCTCCAGGCCGTCAAGGCGACGGCCGGCTCGGGGATTGATTTCGAGCTCTCTCCAGTCGTCGGAGGCTTCAGGAAGAGGTGGGTGTTTGTGGACATTGGCGTGCGCAGCTCCCTACTGCTGCTCCCTCGGGTCCCAGCTGCTCCAAGCTCTGGTTGGGGGCACGCAAAGCTCACCGATCGGCGGCTCGCCCATGTCTGGCTCTAGTTCGCCAGGTTGAAGGACCTCGGTGTGATGGCGCCCATGGTGGGGAAGGAGTTCATCCGGTGTCGCATTGCTCCACTTCAGCACCACTCTCGGCAAATGTGGACCTTCTCAGTCTACCGGGACCATATGAGGCTTCAGGCTCCGGCTCTTCCTCCTGAGGCGCGACGCATAGTGCTCGAGCTCCTAACGGGCAATCCGATGCCAGCCAACCTGCCGGAGTAGGGCTATCTTCTGTACTGCTACTCGAACAAGGCGGAGTTCGTGAAGCAGATGCCCCTTTTCGACGAATGGGGACCATGCCCAGTTGGCCTTTAAGGGCCTCGCGAGAGCCTAATCTTCGTGACCCCCCTTCCTGCCGCGAGCGCGGGGCCCGCCCCAGGAGAGGGCGCAGGGGGTGGTTGCTGTCGGGCGATGGCGACGCTGCTATTGGGGAATCAGCACCACTCGGAGCTCCTGAGGTGCCGTCCCCCGGGACCCTGGAAAGCCACTCTGTGGAGTCGGCCTAGGGGGTGACGCAGTCCGATGCTCCTGAGACCACTACTAGGAAAAGGCTAATTAGTGGCACACCTGTTTTGGCCATTAATACCTATAGCTCGCCATTAGTATGCGTAGAAGTGCGCCATTACTATCTGACTTAGTAATGGCACACCACATAGAAGTGCGCCATTACTAACAATTTCTTTCAAAAAAATCAGAATTTTTTTTTCAATTTTTTTTCATTTTTTTCTTAATCTTGGGTCACTATGACTTAATCTCGGCTCAATATGCTTAATCTCAAGTCAAATCACACTAAGTGGTCAAACTTCCCACAAGGTCACCCATCCTCACACTACTCCAGCACAAGCACGCTTAACTTCGCAGTTCTATCCAACCCAGCACCACCTCACTTAACACGCACTTGTTTATATCTCTATCATATCAATCCTATTAAAACTTGTTGATTTCTAGGACTTTGTTCATGTTCATGAGTGTGATGAAATTTTGAAAAATATTTCAAACTTCCCGGTCATATTACGTATCATATTTTGAAAAAAAAAATCCAAAAAAAATTCGAAACCAATTTTTTATCTGTTACTAGTGGCGCACCTAGCAAATGGTGCGCCACTAGTTAGTTTGAATTTTTTTCCATTCCCCCCCTCTAGATCTTAAAAGCCCCGTTATTCTGTTAGGTTTTTGGGGATTCTGGAATTCTTGAACGGGGTTCCCCCGGTTCAATCCGGATGTAACTTTTCAAGTAGATGATTTTTCATATAAAAAACTTTTTAATCCGAGTTTGTATGCAAAAGTTATGCCCATTTTACTAAATTCTAGAGAGATTTTGCAAATAAAGTCAAAATTCATATTTGTAAATTTTCCCAACAACTAGACCACATATCATGTGGGAAACTTATTTTCTTTTATTTTTTGACATTTCCATCATTTTCTTTTATTTTTTTAAACTGAAAAGGCGGTCCAGGGGGGGGTGCATTTGGTTAGCAGTGGCGCACCAGGGCATAGTGCGCCATTACTACTTGACATACTAATGGCGCACCTTCACAAAGTGCGCCATTACTATGTGTATTATTTGGTCAAACCTTGGTCAAAGTTAGTAATGGCGCACTTTGTGTAGGTGCGCCATTACTAAGTTTGACATAGTAATGGCGCACCTACAGAAAGTGCGCCATTACTAAGTTTGACCAAGGTTTGACCCAGTCATACACATAGTAATGGCGCACCTTGTACACATGCGCCATTACTATGTCAACTAGTAATGGCGCACTATCCCCTAGTGCGCCATTACTAACAATTTTTTTTCAAAACTAGTAATGGTGCACCACACACCAGGTGCGCCATTAGTAATATGTCATTAATGGCACACCTATATCTGGTGCGCCACTGCTATATAGCAGTGGCGCACCACATACATGGTGCGCCATTAATGTCCATATTAGCTATAGCCCTTTTCCTAGTAGTGGGCCGGAGCCCCTGAGGCCTTGGTGAACCTCCACGAGGTGAGCACCAAGGTCTCAGCGCGGTCTGGCACCCCTGAGGTCGCCTGCCCAAGGGTCGCACCATCCGCGCCCGGCCTTGGTGACCGTGCCCAGGGCTTCGGCCGGCTCCGACCGGACTTTGCGGCACTCCACAAGAGGAGGGGATCTCCAGGCTGCAGTGGTGACACCTTGCGGCCATTGAAGCAGAGGAAGTACATTGCTATTGACGAGTGAGTACCTTATCTTTGTAATTTCTAGGGTGTCACTTCTCCTCCTAACCGTGATTCCTCAGGGTCCCTTCTGCCAAGGTGACGAAGTCTCCCAAGAAGCAACCTCCTCCTGCCTCGAATCCTCTGTTGACCTTGAGCGCCCCTAGCCAGCCTACAGCACTTGGTGTGAGGGTGACCGGAGAGGCAAGCACGTCGGCTTGGCATCTTGACCCCGCGTTCTTTCCGTCCGCTCTCCGCGGCCTTTCTTGGTATGCGGAAGGTGTGCCGAGGGCTCCTCCTTTGGTTATTGATCGCAGCTGGGTGGCCTCGGCTCTGGCCTCCCCTTTGGGTAATGAGCCTCCGCCCCTCCGGGCCCCCGTCGGGGCCTGAAGGGCGACTGGGAAGGCACCGGCCTCCAGCCCCCTGCTGGGAGGAGGTGAGCCACCTCGACCTTCTTCAACGACTCCGGGCGTGGAGGACGGGCCCGGTTGTGCATTCGAGCTTGCGCGCAGGCCGGGTGCCGTCTGCCACGAGCTCTTCCAAGAAGCTATGGGCGTGCTGAGCCGTCTTGGGGAAGAGCTTGTGGATTTGTACGCTCGTCTTGAAAGTGAGGGTATTTGACTAGTGGATGAATGGCATCAGTTAAATGTGGCCATCAACCTCGGGCGCCTCCAGCGTGAGCGTGCCAACGCGGACACCGAGGTATCCCTTGCAACCTCGTGTGAGGCCAGCGTCCGAGCCTTTGAGGAGGCTAGAGAGGCAGACCACCGCCGCGTGGTTGCCGAGAAGCGTAGGCAGGAGCTTCAGGCCCTGAATTCCCTCATGGAGCAGCAGGCGGAGGCGTGTAGAGCTGCCTTCGCGTCGATGAAGGGGGCGCCGTCCAACAAGGAGGAGGTCTTGAAGCGCGAGGAAGCACTAATGCTGGAGTCCACAGAGTGCAGCCTCAAGCTTGAGTAGTTGGAGACGAGGGAGCGTCAGGTTACTCAGGCGGAAGATGCCGTCTACGCGTGCGAGGCCAGGATCCAGGAGGAAGTGGACCACAGGGCGGAGGAGGCTCATGCTGACCTGGCCAATAGGTACGACCTGAAGCTGAAGCTCGTGGTAGCCGAAGCTGAGGGCGGGACCACCATCCTCAGGTTGAGGTTGACTAAGGCAGAGCAGCGCGAGAAGGCCGCTACGATTGCTTTGATCTCCGTGCAGGTTGAGTTGGCCTCCACTCGTGCCAAATTGCTTCTGCTTCAGTAGCGAGTTACCGCCGCTGAGTCCCTTGCGCAGCAGAGCAGGGAGGAGGCGATCCGCCGACAGACGTTGCAGCGCGAACACGCCCCATGCTCCATGACCTTAGGGTGAGGGCCAACCAGGCGCTGGGCATTATCTGCGATGAATACGCCCCTCATCCTCGTGCAGAAGACTATGCTGGCCACCTTCGCTTCTTCATCGACGTTGTGACGCGCCTGGAGGACCGGGCCGAGAGAGCTCGCGAGCTTGTTGCGAAAAGAGCCGCGGCCTCCTCGAGCGTGCATTTTCCCGCGTCTTCATCCATCTTCAGAATGTCGACCCCAACTTCGACTTCGACTTCGACGCCGCCATCGCCCCAGTCCCCGGGACTATTCGGGGCAACCTGGCGCGCTGGGTGGATGATAACGTGGATGCTCTGGTTAGATCTTTCGCTTCCGATGATGATGTTGTGGTGGTCGTGGCGGACGAATGCGACGTGGTCGATGATGATGAAGACGACGCTGGCGACGACACCGGTAGCGTGATAGGGAGGATGTTGCGACCGACATGTCCGATTGAGCCTATCCTCCTTGTTCTGAACCTGCACGCAAAAAGCATGGGCATGGCCCCCAATGATGTGAGTGCATTTGGGGGGGGGGAGCCCCTCATGTAATCAGACTATTGTTTTATTCCCAAAGCCAGATTAAGGCATGCTTTAGCGAGTTCTCAAGTTCCTCCGCGTGCTCGCCACAGTAACTTACCTCAGTCTAGGCGGGCCCCAGACTGGCCTCGTGGTTGTCGATGTGTAGGAGTACCCCGCAGACTTGCGAGGCTTCGGGCTTTTGCGGAGCCCGCCGGTCCGCCTGAGAGGACCTTGCGAGAGATGGGCGTTAGACCACGGTGAGATGCGCGTGCATACCACGCCCAGCCCCTGCTCATGTGGAAGGGGCAGCAAGTGCTGGTCTCAAAACAAGGCACAGAGGTGGAAAACCCAAGAAATCAACACAAAAGAGAAAAGATGCCCCCCATGCTTTGCCAGTGAAAATACGACTGCGAGTTCAAATCCAAAATGCGGCAACCGAGCTACAGAGAAAGGGGTTGAAAGCAAAAGGCCGCGTCCGGCACCTAGCTAGTCTTCTTGTCTTCTCACCAGTGTGGAGCCTAGTGCCTTTGCTAGCTGTGAGCTTAGTCATTGAGGGACATTGTCGATGGCCAGTGCTGAGCATGGTGCTTCCACTAGGACATGGGCGGGAGCCCCCGAGGCCCTAGGGCGGCTCTCCAAAGACTCCGGGTGTGTACAGCCCCACTCATTATTACATGAGAGTGTCATGGGTGGAGACCTTCATAGGCGCGAGCCTTGCTTCATATCGCCAGACGAGGGCCCCGCCTTGCGCCACCCTCGACCACCGTTGGGGCGTCCGGAAACCAGGACGAGGCCAAGGGGCAGAGGGGACGTGAGCGGAGCCCTCGGTGACCACGGGCCCTCTGTCGGGGGAGGGCTCCCCGGCACCTCCCCGGCAGAGAACCTACCTCCAGGTGACGCCTTGCCCCATGCGACATGGGGGAGGGCCTTGCTCCGGACCCCTTCCGTGCAGCCCCGAGTGCACCGCCCCTGGCTCGAGTGGGGCTGCAGCGCTGGGGTCGCCGTCCGCCGACGCGGTCTGGTCTATGTGCAACCCATGGTTAGCGTAAGCCACGCCCTGGGCCGCAGGCAGGCATGTCTGGGTACCCCCGTTCCCAGGACGTCGACAGAGGTTGAGTTCTTCGCACATGCCCCAGAGTTCGAACCTTCCTTGGGTCTGCGGAGCCCTGAATCTCACAATTTTGCACTGACATACCACTATGGCAGGATGCTCCTAACAGGACACTACAATCAGAGACCCTTCAGCGAAACTGTGTGTGATGCATTAATCGCAAACGATGGTCTAAAAACCCGTCAAAAAAGGTGCAAAACGTTTGCGATGACGGATGCATCAAACATGGTTTAGATTTTAGTTGCATGTGCGATGCAGGGCATATAGTTCAGTTCAATTAACTGTTTGCGATGAGGAGGAACAAAAGAAATGGGTAGCCAGATGATGGTGTGTCCGTTGTACAGCATACAGTTCACTCAGATGAACTGTTTGTGATTAGGCAACACCAAAGAAACGGTCAGCCAAATAAAGGTGTGTGCGATATACGGCATGTGGTTCACTCGGAATGCTCAGCCAGATCAAACTGTTTGCTTTGAGCCGAGAGAACAGAAATGGTTCAATATAACAGGATGTGTGTGATACGCGACAAACTGGTCTGTAATCAGAAATGTGTACGAAGACTGATAATAACACAGACGATTGTTGTTAATAAGACATGTGTGTTGTGGGCAAACGCTTGGTGGTATACAATTGCTAGTGATCGATGAAATCATCACTAAGGGGTTTCCCAGTATGTTCCGTGTGCAATGTCATTGCACACAGAACAACAACATATCTACTTATAACTTATATGGACTTGATTCCATAAACAGATTGAACATCCAATTACATATGTGGCTAGTACACACATGACCTTTGCACACACCAAAGTACGTTCCAAAATGCCTAGGAAACACAAATAAATTATAAAAAGGAAAAACGAACCGTGAATAATTTCATATTTTTAGGACGATGCTACTATAGTTGCATGTTGCCTCTGTAAAAACAAATCAAGGCGGGAAGAGACATCGTATCTCGTTTCGCACACATAGGTGACAAGGTCCCTCTTGGAACCATCAAACTTTTTGAGAGAAGCTCCGGTTTGTAAGAAGTTTTTACCAAAACTTGTCCCAAATTGTACTAATTTTTTACCACAACATGTTGGTGCTATGACATAACACCATGCCAAGTTTCATGATTTTGAGGCGAGTTTTGGATTTACAGTAATTTTAAAACCAGGTTTCTCAATGTTAACTGTTGAGTCGGCACCGCCCTGGATAGGCATCTTCCTCATGGGACCCAAACGATAAGTCCAAATCTGTCACTACCATGCAACTTTTCTTATTAAGAATTACAACCCATTTGGTGTGCAAGCTAAAAATAAGTTTGTGGGTTCTGGTGGGCGCTAAGAAGTTGTGGTTCTGTAATGAACAAAGATCTCAAGGATCCCGCGAGAGTGATGTTCTTTCCCTATGTTGTGAATGCTTATAATATTTATGTATTAATTAAAGAAATGGCAAGCCATTGGCCCAATATGAAAGAAAATATGGGTTAAAGCCGAGTTGAAAAGGGCAACAATATCTAACTCCAGCTAACAAATAGTACAAAATGTTGGTGCAACAGACCCTGGGTCTGTCGCCCAGACTGTGCACAAGCACGGGAACAAGATTGAAGCACCAACCCAGGCTAGAGATTCGAGGACCAAGAGATTTGAAGAACCAAGATACAGCTCGGAGGGACCAAGATCGAGCCAGAGGAGCACGATATCGGCAAGAGAAGGGCCTCCCTTGCCGGGCAGGCGAGCCTGGCAAGGGGCGAGGCCACCACCAGAAACAAGCAACCAGGCACCCCGGCAGGGTCTGCCGGGGTTTGTGGGGGTAGAACCACCCCACCAACCACTCAAGCACGACCCACGTCGTCTATCAGTGCGGTGTCAAGCCGCAAAGTGATTTAGTGGTAGCCATTCGCCACATGGAAGCCATTTCCTACAGAAGAAACCCACAGATGACACATGTCCTGTGACGTGTCAAGAGAATATGCGCGGAGCTGGCAAGATAGCCCAGCAGGCCTTGCTGAGCAACCAGTGATGTGACACTAAGCGGTGCATTTAATGCACCAGTCAGCCCGCAGAGTTAGGTATGATAGCACTGTTTTCTATCATATTAGTGGATAATGACTACTGTGCCATTGTGGTGACCCCTTAATTTATAAAAGGAGGCCCGTGTCACCTGTAGGAAGGGTTAGGAGGTTAGAAAGTCGACCAACCCATACACGTGTGGTCACAATTGCCCATAGGCAACCCCTGCCAGGCAAGTGTACTACACCTCGCCACCTCCATTCCACCATCAATCCACCAAAGCATGGGTAGGGTTTTACGCCTCACAGCGGCCCGAACCTAGGTAAATTGCTTATGTGCTCTCTACCATGCTGTAGTGCGCTGGTCTGCTCTTTGTGCATCACGACGTCCCCTTGCCGAACCAGCATGGGGCCTCCTGGTCCCATAGGTGGCCGTGGATATCCCGCGACATCTTTGGTGCGCCATGTAGGGGGCTCGCTTTTGCGAACCTGAAAGCGTGTGCAGCGCATCATCTTCGTCACCGCCTTCATCTTCAACGGCGCCATCGACCATGGCGCCCAAGAAGAAGAAGTCCGGCCCTTCGGCCCATCCCTCCACCTCAAAAGCTCCGCTGCCTGCGGCCTCTACTACCTCGGAGGATGCCGGGGTGAGCGAGGACGTGAACGCTGCTGGGGGCATGGCTGGAGCAGGTGACGCCATCGCCACTCCTCCCGTGGCCGAGACGGGGGCTGGATATGTCGGAGGAGAACATCATCAGCAACGCTTTGGCGGTCACGCTCCACAAGGTACGGGTGAGGGGGTCACTCCATCTACACCTCCTCCCCCCACTATCGGGCACGGCTGTAGCAATGGCGCTCAGTCCGGGGCAAGTCATCGCCCTACGGCCGTCCGCACCGCGGGAGCGACCGTGGCCCATGCGCCTCTTCTCGAACAAGCCGACTGGACCACTGCGCCCGACGAAGTCGTTGACCCTCAAGCGCCACCGTTGCGCGAGCCCGTTGCCCAAGTGGTCGTCCCATAGCTGCGTGGACGTGGCACTACAGCCGTCGTCACCGCTGGCACCGTCAGAAGCAGGCGACGGTGCGATCGACATCATCAACATCTATGCCAAGTACAGCCATGGAGGCTATAGCACAAGCTCAGTTGCTACTAAAGTTCCCGCCAGTGGCCGTGCAGATGGATGAATGGTGTGCCACCATCCAGGGCCTGCTCGGTTTCGCCGAGGCTAGGGGATCACAGCGAACTGGCCTGCCACGACCTCCCCAAGCGACAGCAACCGCTCGTACTGCTGGCCGAACGGAGGGGGCCGTCCCCATAGTGCAGTCCCCACCATGGAAGCCGACGCGGGCACAGCAGAATCAAGACCCCGACGACGTCTCGATGGACTCTTCTAACCCTCGAGCACGTCCTGGCCAACATCGAGCCCTAGAGGATAGGCGGCGGGGAGACGTGAGCGTCATCATAGATCGGCTCCGCGATGACCTCCGCTAGACCGACGGGTGCGGCGGCCTCAATGTCGACGAGCCTGCGCTTGGTGTTGGCGGGTGCCTTCCTTTCGAGGTCGGCCACCCTACCTTTACACAAGAGCTGCGGCATGTCCGTTGGCCGTCCGTTCACCCATTCAAGCCAGAGATACCTGAGAAGTACGACGGGAGGCTGAACCCGGCAGAGTTCCTGAGCATCTACACCATCACTGTTCAGGCTGCCGGGGGAAGTGATGAGAAGGTGTTCGCCAACTACTTCCCTTTGTCCCTCAAGTACAATGTGAGGTCTTGGCTGATGCACCTACTGGAGACCTCCATTTTGTCATGAGCGGACCTGTGCCACGAGTTCATCGGTGCCTTCACGGTGGCCACCAAGAGCCCGACAGGCCCAACAACCTGCAACTTCTCCAGCAAAAGGAATGAGAGACTCTCCATAAGTATTTACAGAGATTCAGTAAAGTTCATAGGAATATTCCAAATATCCATCCGGCAGCCGTTATAGCAGCCTTCCAGTCCAATTGCGCAATCGTCGCATTCGTTCCAAGATTAATGTGCGGTTGCCCAAGACTTTGAAGGAACTATACACACTAGTGGATAAGTGTGCTCGGATGGAGGAAGGAAGGAAGTTGCCCGGAGAGGAGGATTGCATCAATGTTGATTCAGAGGAAGAAGATGAATCAACCAGTCATAGGATGGGCAAGAAGTGGAGTAAGAAGCCAAGTGATAAGACTGTGATGACTGTAGAAGGTTCGGGCACACCTAGTACCGGCAAGAAGGCTAAGGCTGATGCCCCCGGCAAGGAAGGTGCCGCTTGCACAGCCTGCCGAGAAGCCGCTGCCGTTAAGAAAGCTGGGAAAGGTGATGGCCCATACTGCAAGATCCACCGGACCAAGGGCCATGACCTTCAGGAGTGCTATCAGGTTGAGCAGCTTGTCAAGAAGCAGAGAGCGGAATATGACAAGCGTGACAAGGAAAAAGGTCAGAATGCCACTGGCGGAAAGGGCCGAGGCGGTGAAGAAAATCGCCCCAGCAAACCCTTTCGGAACTAAGAAAAACCCGCCAGAGGTCAAGAGAAGGAGGTTTGTGATGATGGGAGTGATGAGGGAAATGAAGAGGAAACCAGTGAGCAGGAATTTCAGAAGGCCACTGATGCCCTATGCATTGATGGGGGTGCATCTTTGCACGCCTCCCACCGCCAGCTCAAGCGATGGGCACGAGAGATCAATGCCATGGAGCCAGCGCCAGAGGCCCGGAAGCCGCTCAAATGGTCCCGCACACCAATCATATTTGATGAGGAGGATCACCCTGGCCGAACCACCGTGGTAGGATCCTTGCCTTTTTTGGTCTCCCCGACAATTTGCAATCTCAAGGTCACAAAGATGTTAGTGGATGGCGGGGCTGGGCTGAATCTGATTTCCCCAGCAGTCAGCAACAAGCTTCAGATACGAGAAGAAGAGCTAGAGGATATCGTCACATTTCAAGGAGTTAACCCTGGCAGGAGCCGTCCTAAAGAGAAGATTACGTTGCCGGTGACGTCTGGGCGAGAGCTGAACTACCGGCCAGAGAAGGTTGTGTTTGATGTGGTTGATCACCCCATGCCGTACAATGGGATTCTTGGGTGCCCGGCCTTGGCCAAGTTCATGGCAACATCCCACTATGCTTATAACACTTTGAAGATGCCTGGGCCACTGGGAGTCATCACTATCCCATCAGATGAGAAGCATGTAATTATCTACGTAGATAAGATGTACCGAGATGTAGTCACAGCATAGGCTGCAGTAGCGACAGCTCTCGCCAAGGAAAGAGAAAGGATTGTAGGACCTCCGGCAAGGAGTCCGGGAAGCGTGCCCCCTCCGGGTTCATGACACCCGTTGACGATGTGCTAGAGTGTTCCAACAACAAGAGATTCAAGGTAGCTGCACCCCAAGTGAAGAAGGTCCCGGCAGGGCTGGCTGGCGTTGACACGCCACCCTTGATGACAAATAGGAAAGCGCGCTTGTTGCCTTCCTGCGGAAGAATATTGATGTGTTTTCCTGGCAACCATCTAATATCACTGGTGTTCCCAGGGAGGTAATCAAGCACCACCTTGCTGTCTGCCCACATGCTCGACCTGTCAAGCAGAAAGTCCGGAAGTAGGCCTTGGAAAGGCAGTAGTTTATTGTTGGGGAAATCAAGAAACTGGAAGTAGCTGGTTTGGTTAGAGGAGTACTGCACCCTACATGGCTAGCAAGTCCAGTGGTAGTCCGGAAGGCAAATGGGAAATGGAGGATTTGCATTGGTTTCACAGATCTCAACAAGGCTTGACCGAAGGACCCATTTCCCTTGCCGTGTATCGACCAAATTGTGGATTCCAATTTAGGGAGTGATTTTCTCTCCTTTTTGGACGCATATTCCGGATATCACCAGATCTTTATGTCCAAAGAAGATGAAGAGAATACATCGTTCATCAATCCATGTGGTCCATACTGCTTTGTCCGCATGCCATTCGGACTAAAGAGTGTCGGGTCCACTTTTGCAAGGCCAGTTCAGATTGGTTTTGAGCCACAATTACATAGAAACATAGAAGCATATATGGATGATATTGTGGTCAAAACCAAGGATAAGACCACTCTTATCCAGGATTTGGAGGAGACATTTGCTAATCTGTGCAAGATCAATTTGAAGCTTAATTCGGAAAAGTGTGTGTTTTGGTGTCCCCTCCGGCAAGCTGCTTCGTTTCTTCATGTCCCATCGGGGGATCGAAGCTAACCCCGACAAGATCAAAGCCATCGAGAAGATCCAAGCACCAAGGACAGTTAAGGATGTGAGGCGCTTGACGGGATGTGTTGCCGCACTATTTCCAAGTCTGCCGAGCGTGCCCTGTCGTTCTTTAAAATTCTGAAGAAGGCAGGGCCTATGAAGTGGACCCCAGAAGCAATTGCGGCTCTGCGGGAGTTGAAGGTCTACCTATCGTCCGTGCCTACCTTGGTTGCACCCAAACCCCAAGAGCCGTTGTTGCTATACTTGGCGGCAACCAACCAAGTGGTTAGTGCGGCCTTGGTAGCACTGCGAGAAGTGGATGAGGCTGAAAGTGGATGGATGACAGTAGAGTCCGAAAAGGATCAAGACAGTAGTGAGCACGACAGCGAGGGCAACCCCAAGGACGCGGCAAGGAAGAAAGTGGTGCAGCGCCCAATACACTTCGTCATCTCCTTGTTACAGGGGAGCTAGGTTGAGGTACTCTGGCGTGCAAAAGTTGATCTTTGGTCTCATCATGGCCTCAAGGAAACTGCGCCACTACTTCCAAGCCCATGAGATCACGGTTGTCACTCATTTTCCATTGCAAAGGATACTCCGAAACCCTGAGGCTACCGGCAGAATAGTGGAGTGGGCTTTTGAGTTATCCAGCTTTGGTTTGAAGTTTGAAAGCACATCAACTATTCAGAGCAGGGCGTTGGCAGAGTTTATTGCAGAATGGATGCCAACCCCTGATGAGGAAGTGACTAGTAAAGTACGCATCAATAACATGCATGTCAAATATACCTTTGTTCACTTTGCCATCCTTCTTATCCGCCAAATACTTGGGGCAGTTCTGCTTCCAGTGACCAGTCCCTTTGCAGTAGAAGCACTTAGTCTCAGGTTTAGGTCTAGACTTGGGCTTCTTCACTTGAGCAGCAACTTGCTTGCCGTTCTTCTTGAAGTTCCCCTTCTTCCGTTTGCCCTTTTCTTGAAACTAGTGGTGTTTTCAACCATCAACACTTGATGCTTTTCTTGATTTCTACCTTCGTCGATTCCAGGATCACGAAGAGCTTGGGAATCGTTTCCGTTATCCCTTGCATATTATAGTTCATCACAAAGTTCCAGTAACTTAGTGATAGTGACTAGAGAATTCTGTCAATCACTATCTTATCTGGAAGATTAACTCCCACTTGATTCAAGTGATTGTAGTACTCAAACATTCTATGCACATGCTCATTAGCTGAGCTATTCTCCTCCATCTTGTAGGCAAAGTGCTTGTCAAAGGTCTCATACCCTTCGACATGGGCATGAGTTTGAAATACTAATTTCAACTCTTGGAACATCTGATATGCTCTGTGGCGTTCAAAACGTCTTTGAAGCCCCGATTCTATGCCGTAAAGCATGGTGCACTAAACTATCATGTAGTCATCATATCAAGCTCGCCAAACGTTCATAACATCTGCATCTGCTCCTGCAATCGGTCTGTCACCAAGCGGTGCATCAAGGACATAATTCTTCTGTGCAGCAATGAGGATAATCCTCAGATCACGGTCCAATCCGCGTCATTGCTACTAACATCGTTCAACTTAGTTTTTCTCTAGGAACATATCAAAATAAACGGGGAGCTACATCGCGAGCTAATGATCTACAACATAGTTATGCAAATACTATCAGGACTAAGTTCATGATAAATTAAAGTTCAATTAATCATATTACTTAAGAACTCCCACTTAGATAGAAATCCCTCTAGTCATCTAAATGATCACGTGATCCTAATCAACTAAACCATGTCCGATCATCACGTGAGATGGAGTAGTTTTCAATGGTGAACATCACTATGTTGATCATATCTACTATATGATTCATGCTTGACCTTTCGGTCTCAGTGTTCTGAGGCCATATCTGCATATGCTAGGCTCGTCAAGTTTAACCCGAGTATTCTGTGTGTGTGCAAAACTGTCTTACACCCGTTGTAGATGAACGTTGAGCTTATCACACCCGATCATCACGTGGTGTCTCAGCACGACGAACTTTGGCAACGGTGCATACTCAGGGAGAACACTTGTACCTATAAATTTAGTGAGAGGTCATCTTATAATGCTACCGCCGAACTAAGAAAAAATAAGATGTATAAAAGATAAACATCACATGCAATCCAAATATGTGACATGATATGGCCATCATCATCTTGTGCTTTTGATCTCCATCTGCAAAGTACTACCATGATCTCCATTGTTACTGGCATGACACCATGATCTCCATCATCTTGATCTTTTATCAATGTGTCATCACATGGTCATCTCACCAGCTATTGCCTTTGCAACTATTGCTATCGCATAGAAATAAGGTAAAGCAATTACATGGCACTTGCATCTTATGTAATAAAGAGACAACCATAAGGCTTCTGCCAATTGCCGATAACTTCAACAAAACATGATCATCTCATACAACAACTTATATCACGTTTTGACCATATCACATCACAACAAGCCCTGCAAAAACAAGTTAGACGTCCTCTACTTTGTTGTTGCAAGTTTTACGTGCCTGCTACGGGCTGAGCAAGAACCGTTCTTACCTACCATCAAAACCACAACGATAGTTTGTCAAGTTAGTGTTGTTTTAACCTTCTCAAGGACCGGGCATAGCCACACTCGGTTCAACTAAAGTTGGAGAAACTGACACCCCCCAGCCACCTGTGTGCAAAGCACGTCGGTAGAACCAGTCTCACGTAACTGTACGCGTAATATCGGTCCGGGCCGCTTCATCCAACAATACCGCCGAACCAAAGTATGACATGGTGGTAAGCAGTATGACTTGTATCGCCCACAACTCACTTGTGTTCTACTCGTGCATATAACATCTACGCACAAACCTGGCTCGGATGCCACTGTTGGTGAACGTAGTAATTTCCAAATTTTCCTACGCACACGCAAGATCATGGTGATGCATAGCAACGAGAGGGGAGAGTGTCGTCCACATACCCTCGTAGACTATTAGGCGGAAGCATTATGACAATGCGGTTGATGTAGTCATACGTCTTCACGATCGACCAATCCTCAGTACCGAACATACGACACCTCCGCGTTCAGCACACGTTCAGCTCGGTGACGTCCCGCGAACTCACGATCCAGCAGAGCTCGGGGAAGAGTTTCGTCAGCACGACGACGTGGTGATGATGTTGATGAAGCTACCATTGCAGGGCTTCGCCTAAGCACTGCTACAGTATGACCGAGGAGGATTATGGTGGAGGGGGGCACCGCACACGGCTGGGAGAGATCAATGATCAACTTGTGTGTTCTAAGGTGCCCCCTGCCCCTGTATATAAAGGAGAAAAGGGGGAGGCCGGCCGGCCCTCCTAGGGCGCGCCAAGAGGAGGAGTCCTCCTCCTAGTAGGAGTAGGACTCCCCTTTCCTACTCCTACTAGGAGGAGGAAAGGAAGGGGGAAAGGGAGAAGGAAGGAGAGGGAGGAAAGGAGGAAAGGGGGGCCGGCCCCCTAGTCCAATTCGGTTTGGGCTAGGGGGGCCGCGCACCCTGCCTCCTCTCTTCCACCACTTGGCCCATGAGGCCCAATACTTCTTCCCCGTATTCCCGTAACTCCCCGGTACTCCGAAAAATACCCGAATCACTCGGAACCTTTTCGATGTCCGAATATAGTCGTCCAATATATCGATCTTTACGTCTCGACCATTTCGAGACTCCTCATCATGTCCCCGATCTCATCCGGGACTCCAAACTACCTTCAGTACATCAAATCACATAAACTCATAATACCGATCATCACCGAACGTTAAGCGCGCGGACCCTACAGGTTCGAGAACTATGTGGACATGACCAAGACACGTCTCTCGTCAATAACCAATAGCGGAACCTGGATGTTCATATTGGCTCCTACATATTCTATGAAGATCTTTATCGGTCAAACCGCATAACAACATATGTTGTTCCCTTTGTCATTGGTATGTTACTTGCCCGAGATTCGATCGTCGGTATCTCAAAACCTAGTTCAATCTCGTTACTGGCAAGTCTCTTTACTTGTTCCGTAATGCATCATCCCGCAACTAACTCATCAGTCACATTGCTTGCAAGGCTTATAGTGATGTGCATAACCGAGAGGGCCCAGAGATACCTCTCCGATAGTCGGAGTGACAAATCCTATTCTTGATCTTTGCCAACTCCACGAACACCATCAGAGACACCTGTAGAGCACCTTTATAATCACACAGTTACGTTGTGACGTTTGGTAGCACACAAAGTGTTCCTCCGGTATTTGGGAATTGCATATTCTCATAGTCATAGGAACATGTATAAGTCATGAAGAAAGCAATAGCAACAAACTAAACGATCATCGTGCTAAGCTAACGGATGGGTCAAGTCAATCACATCATTCTCTAATGATGTGATCCCGTTAATCAAATGATAACTCATGTCTATGGTTAGGAAACATAACCATCATTGATTCAACGAGCTAGTCAAGTAGAGGCAAACTAGTGACACTCTGTTTGTCTATGTATTCACACATGTACTAAGTTTCCGGTTAATACAATTCTAGCATCAATAATAAACATTTATCATGATATAAGGAAATATAAATAATAACTTTATTATTGCCTCTAGGGTATATTTCCTTCACATTGATGGAAGCATACGTTGAGGAAGTAAGGAGATTGGAGGAGCACTTTGATGGGTTGAAAATAGAACACGTCCCCACACGCAAAACAACATAGCTGACCACCTGTCAAAGTGTGCTACGCAGAAGCTTCCTGTGGAACCAAGAACTTTTGTTCTCCGTCTCTCTCAGCCCTCCGTATCACCAGCCACACTGGCTCGGAAAAGGAGAAAGTTGGACTATGGTAAGCCTCTCCCGTTCGAGCCGTCCGCTCCCGGCAGATACCCTGCCGGAAACAACTCTTCACAGCCTGCCGGACCACCCCCTCCAGCCGGGCCTATGGACCCGACGAACGAGGCTGGTGCTTGATTGCTCTCTGACTATAGTGCCAGAAAAGCTCCTGCCTGCCAGGACTACGTCGGTATTTCCCCAAAGAGGAAGGGAGGATGCAGCACAGCGACGGTAGGTATTTCCCTCAGTGAAGAAACAAAGGTTATTAAACCAGTAGGAGAACCAAGCAACACAACATAAACAACACCTGCACACAAATAACGACACCTCACAGCCCGACGTGTTAAAGGGGTTGTCAATCCCTTTCGGGTAACGATGCCAAAGAATTGTAGTAGATTGAAATAATAGATCGCAAATAAAATAAAGTGCAGCAAAGTATTTTTGTATTTTTGGTTTAATAGATTTGAATAAAAATGCAAAGGAAAAGTAGATCACAAGCAAATATATGAGGAAGAAGACCCAGGGCCCGTAGGTTTCACTAGTGTCTTCTCTCGAGAAAGATAGCAAATGGTGGGTAAACAAATTACTGTTGGGCAATTGATAGAACCTCAAATAATTATGACGATATCCAGGCAATGATCATTACATAGGCATCACATACAAGATTAGTAGATCGACTCCTGCCTTCATCTACTACTATTACTCCACACATAGACTGCTATCCAGCATGCATCTAGTGTATTAAGTTCAAGGAAAAACAGAGTAATGCAATAAGAATGATGACATGATGTAGACAAGATCGGTTTATCTATTGCGTAGATATAGATCCCATGTTTTTATCCTTAGTAGCAACGATACATACGTGTCGGTTCCCTTTTCTGTCACTGGGATCAAGCACCGTAAGATCGAACCCACTACCGGGCACCTCTTCCCATTGCAAGATAAATAGATCAAGTTGGCCACAAAAACCCAAATATCGGAGAAGAAATACGAGGCTATAAGAGATCATGCATATAAGAGATCAAAGAAACTCAAATAACTTTCATGGATATAAAAAGATATGACTGATCATAAACTCAAAGTTCATCAGATCCTAACAAACACACCGCAAAAAGAGTTACATCATATGGATCTCCAAGAGACCATTGTATTGAGAATCAAGAGAGAGAGATGAAGCCATCTAGCTACTAACTACGGACCCAGAGGTCTACAAAGAACTACTCACGCATCATCAGAGAGGCACCAATGGAGGTGGTGAACCCCATCCAAGATGGTGTCTAGATTGGATCTGGTGGTTCTGGACTCTGCGGTAGTTGGATGAATGTTTCTCCGACTCCGCTAGGGTTTTGCGAATATTTGGGTATTTATGGAGCAAAGAGGTGGTCCGGGGCACCTGAGGTGGGCACAACCCACCAGGGCGCGCCTGGGCCTCCTGGCTCGCCCTGGCGGGTTGTCCCCTCCTCGGGACTCCCCCAGGTGCAACCAGGGCCCAACATGTTCCTTCTGGTCCATAAACAATCTCTGTAAACTTTCATGGTATTTGGGCTCCGTCTGATATTGATTTTCTGTGATGTAAAAAACATGGAAAAACATGAATTGGTACTTGGCACTATGTCAATTGGTTAGTACCAAAAAATGATATAAAATGATCATAAAACATCCAAGATTGATAATATAACAACAGGGAACAATAAAAAATATAGATACATTGGAGATGTATCAGCATCCCCAAGCTTGACTCGTACTCGTCCTCGAGTAGGTAAGTGATAAAACATAATTTTTTATGTGGAGTGTTGTTTAACATGTCATATCATATTCTTTCCTTTATAGCATGATGATTTAAAGCAATAGTCTAGTTTTGACATGATGATTTAGATACTCAAGCATATCAACAAGCAACCATGTCTTTCAAAATATCAATGCTAAAATAAGTTATCCCTACAAAATCATATAGTCTTGTCATGCTCTGTCTTCTTAACCCAAACTATTTATCGTTCACCACCCCGATGACAAGCCGCGCAATTGGTTCGTACTTTTTAACGCGCTTCAACTTTTTCAACTCTTACGCAATACATGAGCGCAAGCCACGGATATAGCACTACAGGTGGAATAGAGTATGATGATAGGGGTAAATATAGAGAAGACAAAATGTAAGAAAGTCTCACATCGATGCGGCTAACCAACGGGTAATGGAGATGCCCATCAATCAATATCAATGTGAGGAGTAGGGATTGCCATGCAGCGAATGCACTAAGAGCTATAAGTGTATGAAAGCTCAATATGAAAACTAAGTGGGTGTGCATCTAATCCTATAATGAAAAATTCCCACTAGTATATGAAAGTGACAACATAGGAGACTCTCCATATGAAAAACATGGTGCTACTTTGAAGCACAAGTGTGGTAAAGGATACTAGCAATGCCCCTTCTCTCTTTGTTTATTTTTTTCTTTTTCTTTATATTTTCTTCTTTTTTCTCTCATTGTCCGGAGTCTCATCCCGACTTGTGGAGGAATCATAGTCTCCATCATCCTTTCCTAACTGGGGCACTACTCTAAAAATGAATAATGGTGATCATCACACTTCTATTTACTTATAACTCAAATGAAATAAAAATTACAACTCGATACCTATGACAAAATATGACTATATAAATGCCTCTGGCATGTACCAGGATGTGCAATGATCTAGCGTAAAATGTATGAAAAATGATGAACAATGGCTGAGCCACAAACACTATGTCAGCTATATGATCATGCAAAGCAATATGACAATGAATGCTCAAGTCATCAAACAAAAGCGGTGGAAGTTGCTTGGCAATATATCTTGGAATGGCCATGGAAAAGCCATGATAGGTAGGTATGGTGGCTGTTTTGAGGAAGATATAATGAGGCTTATGTGTGATAGAGCGTACCATATCACAGGGTTTGGATGCACCTATGAAATTTGCACCACGTCTCAATGTGAGAAAGGGCAATGAACGGTACCGTAGAGGCTATCAAATTGCGAAAAGGTAAGAGTGTGTATAATCCATGGACTCACATTAGTCATAAAGAACTCATATACTTATTGCAAAAGTTTATTAGCCCTCAAAGCAAATTACTACTACGCATGCCCCTAGGGGGATAGATTGGTAGGGAAAGACCATCGCTCGTCCCTGACTGCCACTCATAAGGAAGACAATCAAAAATAAATCATGCTCCAACATCACAGCATAACGAGAGACTATACGTGCATGCTTCGGGAATCACAAACCTTAACACCAATATTCATACAAGAACATAATTACTCATCGACATAACTCACATATCACATCATCATATCTCAAAACTATTACTAAGAATCAAGTTTATTTTGTCCAATTATCTTCATGACATTTTTCTTTTCTTTATCCTTCTTGGATATCTATCACTTTGGGACTAATTTTCATGTATTGCTTTTCATAAGATCAAACAAATATAAGTGAAGATCATGAGCAATATTTCTTTCTCTCAAAATAATTTAAGTGAACAAGAGAGAATTTCTTAAAAAAATTTACTAACTCTCAAATAAATCTAAGTGAAGCAAGAGAGCATTTCTTCAAAAATACTAAGCACACCGTGCTAAAAAAGATATAAGTGAAGCACTAGTGCAAGTCCTAGCTCATAAAAGATTTAAGTGAATCATAGAGAGCAATTCTAACAAGTCATGACATAATTTTGACTCTCTCGAATAGGTGTGTCTAGCAAGGATTGATGACTTAAAACACAAAATAAAAAGAAAAGACACATATCATACAAGACGCTCCAAGCAAAACACATATCATGTGACGAATAAAAATATAGTCTTGAGTAAAATACCGATAGTTGTTGGAAGAAAGCGGGCATGCCACTCAGGGGCATCCCCAAGCTTAGTTGGTTGCTCATTCTTGGATAATAGCTTGGGATGCCAGGGCATCCCCAAGATTAGGCTCTTCCATCCTTCCTTCATCCATCGTAAGATAACCCAAAACTTGAAAACTTCAATAACACAAAACTCAACAAAACCTTCGTGCGATCCGTTAGTATAAGAATAATAAACTACTACTATAAGTGCCGTATCAAACCAATTCATATTTTGTTTTTGTATTATATCTACTGTATTCCAACTTTTCTATGGCAAAAAATCATCAAATAAAACCATAGAGCCATCAAAATAACAACACAAAGAAAACAAAATCTGTCGAAACAGAACAGTTTGTAGCAATCTGACTATTTCGAATACTTCTGTAACTCCAAAAATTCTGAAACATTAGGACGACCTGAGAAATGTGCATATTGATCTACTACAAGTGGAATGGGTATTTTATCGCTCTCTGGTAAAAAATGAAAATTAATTTTGTGAGCGTAAAAGTTTTTGTTTTTTTAGCAAGATCAAACAACTGTCACCCAAGAAGATCCTAAAGGCTTTACTTGGCACAAACACTAATTAAAACATAAAAAACACAATCATCAAAGTAGCATAATTTTGTAAACACTCAAGAACAGGAAGCAAACAGCAAAAATAAATTTTATTCATTGGGTTGCCTCCCAACAAGCGCTATAGTTTTACGCCCCTAGCTAGGCATAAGTGAGCATCGTTGAATTTTATAGAAACACAAAGAGGGCATCATGAAACATGTGACAAACATATTTAAGTCTAACATACTTCCTATGCATAGGAATTTTATAGGAAAACAAATTATCAAGACAAGAAACATCTCGCATATGCAAAGGAGAGGAATAAAACATTGATAATGTCAACACGACGAGAGGAAATTTAATACCATGAAAATTTCTACAACCATATTTTATTCTCTCATAAAAATATGTAGGATCATAATAAAATTCAATAATATAACTATCATATAAAATTTTCTCTTTATGATCCACAAGCATGCAAAATTGACACTCTTCCAAAATAGTGGGATTATCATCAAATAAATTCATGACCTCTTCATCAAAAAAATAAGATTGAACACTCTCAAAATATGTGGGTTTATTTTTAGCTAAAATTGACACTCTTCCAAACCCACTTTTAATATTATCACAAACATATTCATCATGAGGCTTAAATAAATTTTCAAGATCATAAGAAACATTATCACCCCAATCATGATCATTGCAATAACTAGCGGACATGACAAAACAAGCATCCCCAAGCTTGGGGTTTTGCATATTATTAGCACAATTGACATTAATGGAATTTATAGTAAAATTATTGCAATCATGCTTTTCATTCAAGGAGCTATCATGAATCACTTCATAAATTTCTTCAGCACAATTTTCAGATTCACGATTCTCAAGCAAAACTTCATAAAGATAATCTAGTGCACTCAAGTCACTAACAACTGGTTCATCATGATTGGATCTTTTAAAAAGATTAGCAAGTGGATGGGGATCCATATCAATAGATTTTTAGCAAGAAAAGATGCAAGCATATAGAAGGCACATGGCAACACAAGCAAACAAAAGATCGGACGAGAAAAAGGCGAACGAAAAAGAGGGCGAATAAAATGGCAAATTTTTGTGAAGTGGGGGAGAGGAAAACAAGAGGCAAATGGCAAATAATGTAAATTGCAAGGAGATGTGATTTGTGATTAGGAACCTGGTTATGAAGAAGATGCTCCCCGGCAATGGCGCCAGAAATTCCTTTGATTGCTCTCTGACTATAGCACCAGAAAAGCTCCTGTCTTCTAGGACTACATCGGTATTTACCCAAAGAGGAAGGGATGATGCAGCACAGTGACGGTAGGTATTTCCCTCAGAGAAGAAACAAAGGTTATCGAACCAGTAGGAGAACCAATCAACACAATGTAAACAACACCTGCACACAAATAACAACACCTCGCAACCCGACATGTTAAAAGGGTTGTCAATCCCTTTCGGGTAACGATGCCAAAGAATTGTAGTAGATTGAAATAATAGATCGCAAATAAAATAAATTGCAGCAAAGTATTTTTGGTTTAACAGATCTAAATCAAAATGCAAAGGGAAAGTAGATCGCAACCAAATATATGAGGAAGAGGACCCGGGGGCCGTAGGTTTCACTAGTGGCTTCTCTCGAGAAAGATAGCAAACGGTGAGTAAACAAATTACTGTTGGGAAATTGATAGAACCTCAAATAATTATGACGGTATCCGGGCAATGATCATTACATAGGCATCACGTCCAAGATTAGTAGACCGACTCCTGCCTGCATCTACTTCTATTACTCAATACATCGACCGCTATCTAGCATGCATCTAGTGTATTAAGTTCATGAAAAAACGGAGTAATGCATTAAGAACAATGACATGATGTAGACAACATCCATTTATCTATTGTGTAGATATAGATCCCATATTTTTATCCTTAGTAGCAACGATACATACGTGTCGGTTCCCTTTTCTGTCACTAGGATCAAGCACGGTAAGATCGAACCCACTACCGGGCACCTCTTCCCATTGCAAGATAAATAGATCAAGTTGGCCAAACGTAACCCAAATATCAGAGAAGAAATACGAGGCTATAAGAGATCATGCATATAAGAGATTAAAGAAACTCAAATAACTTTCAAGGATATAAAAAGATATGACTGATCATAAACTCAAAGTTCATCAGAGCCCAATAAACACACCGCAAAAAGAGTTACATCATATGGATCTCCAAGAGACCATTGTATTGAGAATCAGGAGAGAGAGAGAAGAAGCCATCTAGCTACCAACTACAAACACGAATTAAAATGGCTACTCATGCATCATCGAAGAGGCACCAATGGAGGTGGTGAACCCCATCCGAGATGGTGTCTAGATTGGATCTGGTGGTTCTGGACTCCGCGGTGGCTGGATGAATATTTTGTCGACTCCCCTAGGGTTTTTGGAATATTTGGGTATTTATAGAGCAAAGAGGCGGTTCGGGGGGCACCCGAGGTGGGCCTAACCCACCAGGGCGCGCATGGGCCTCTTGGCGCACCCTGGTGGGTTGTCGCCTGCTCAGGACTCCCCCATGTGCAACCAAGGCCCAACATGTTCCTTCTGGTCCATAAAAAATCCCGGTAAAGTTTCATGGCATTTGGACTCCGTCTGATATTGATTTTCTGCGATGTAAAAAACATGGAGAAAACAGGAACTGTTTGTTGGCACTATGTCAATAGCTTAGTACCAAAAAATGATATAAAATGACTATAAAATGATTATAAAACATCCAAGATTGATAATATAACAGCATGCAACAATCAAAAAATATAGATACATTGGAGACATATCAGTGCTCCTGCAGCCGAGCCCCACGCTCCAACTTGGGCAAGGCACATCGTCCACATCCTCCAAACCGGAGAACATCCCAGCGACCAAGATTAAGCTGAGAAAGTAGCCCGGAGGGCCAGTATGTATTAGTTTGTCGATGACACTCTATACTAAAGGAGGCCCAACGGTGTGAAATTGAAGTATATCTGCCGGGAGGATGGAAAGGAACTGCTGGCTGAGATTCACAGAGGAATGTGCGGCTCACACATTGGATCAAGGGCATTAGTTGGGAAAGCATTCTGGCAAGGATTCTATTGGCCCACAGCCCTCCAAGATGCGGTCGATCTCGTCATGACATGTGAAGCCTGTCAGTTCCATTCCAAGAGAATACACCTGCCTGCCCAAGCCCTTCAGACAATCCCTTTATCATGGCCATTTTCGGTCTAGGGGCTCGATATCCTCGGCCCTTTCCCCCGATCAACCACGGGCTTTGAATTCTTGTTCGTCACCATCAACAAGTTTACAAAGTGGCCGGAAGTGACTGATGTGAGAAAGGTGACTGCTCAGTCAGCTATCAAATTCTTGATAGAGTTGGTGTGTCATTTTGGAGTTCCGGCAAGGATCATCACCGACAACGGCACCCAATTCACGAGCCACGCTTTCATGCAATATGTCCGTACCCTCGGATGCAAGATCTCATTTGCCTTTGTGGCACACCCCTGGAGCAATGGGCAAGTTAAGAGGGCGAACGCTGAAGTGCTATGTGGACTCAAGACAAGAACTTTTGATACGCTACAGAAATAGGACAGGCAGTGGATCAAGGAGTTGCCAGTAGTTCTCTGGTCCCTCGAAATGATACCTAACCGAGCTACTGGGCAGACTCCCTTCTCCCTCGTCTACGGGGTAGAAGTAGTTATCCCCACGGAACTTATTTACGGGTCCCCTCGAATGCTAGCCTATGATGAAGTAGCGCAAGATCAGCACCGGCGTGACGACACTGTGCTACTTGAGGAGAAGCGCCTCCGGACCGCTACGCGTGCTGCATGCTACCAGCAAGCCCTTCATCGCTATCGCAACTGCAGGGTTCATCCCAGTGTTTTGAGGAGGGTGACCTTGTCTTTAGGCACATTCAGTTCGCCAAGGGTACAAACAAGCTGTCACCGAAGTGGAAGGCCCTTACCGGGTGGTACGAGTCACCAGACCCGACGCAGTCCATCCGGAGATCGGAGATGGCACTCAGTTGAAAAACTCATGGAATATTGAGCATCTCCGCAAGTACTACCCGTAAGGCGCGAGGCTGTCGGGCACTACCCGACAGCCACTCTTTTGTACAGGCCTTTCCTCAGCTGCATGTAACCCCTTGTACAAAGCTAGGGCAATGACCCCATGCAAGAGAAAATAAAGAAGCGCTGTAGGAGGGCCCCCAACTAAGATTGCATGCATGCATGAGCATACCAAGATCGCTGCATAACTATTTCATGAGCATTTGCATATGCATATAGATAGGATCGCATCCTGCATTCATTCTCATCTACATGGACGTACACATTAGAGAGGCACTCCACCTCTGCATGGACGTACACATGCATGGGTTCCCGGCAAGGTACATCTTTTTCATTCATATGCTAATACAAGTACAAGCATTGAGAGATTACATTATTTGAATTAAAATTTGGCGATTGCCTACAAGTTTAAGATTGACAAAAGATAAGTCCACCGTTACGCCTTTGCCCATGTCTATCTCCTACAGGAAGAGGTCGAAGGGGCCGGAGGCGCGCACAGTTGGGATTCGGTGCCTCCCTAGGATCAGGACGACGCCGCTCCCCAGCAGGGAGGAAGAAACCGGAGGGCAGGCATGGATGGTGTCACCGCCGGAGGACCATATGGGGGGCACGGAGTAACCGGCAAACACGACTCGTCAGAATGGTCGTCCCGTTGTTGACGCGTCGTGGGTTGGCGCTGTCGTCTGCATCACTACCACCCGAAGACCTCAGCGCGACCGTCACGCCGGGCACCATGCTCTCTAAACCCTTCCACAGAGAACATGGTCGTCCCCGGGAGCCCTGACGTTGGAAGTCACCACACGTCCCGAAGGAGTGTGAGAAAGTAAGGAGCCTTCCTGTTTGATGAGAGAACCGCGACCAGGAGGAGCCAGATTCGCCAACTTAGCGGCGAATCTCCCCTACGGTTCCTCCTCGATGCCGCAAAAGGAAGGAGAATAGGGAACGGTCGACTACCACACGCCGTGCTCATCTCGAGCTGCAGCATGGTGTTCGCCGCATCCCCTCCCACTGAAGTCAAAGCCACGAGCGACCCAGCGACAAGCACACCGGGGTTGCCACTCCCGGCGTCGGCGCCGCGCTGCCCGAACCTTCCTCTCAGATCCAAGGGAGACCCCAAGAAGGAGCCCAGGGCTGGCCCCAGGATCTTCTCTCCGGCATCACTGGCGGAAGCAAAGAAGAAGGAAAGAAGAGAGGGAATGCAAAGATGGATGACTCCGCCCTCCTCCGCCCATCCCTTTTATAGGCCGGGCGGGGAAGGGCAGCCGCTCCATCAATGGGTGACCACCTTCCTCCTCCACCAATTCAAGACAGGTGGACCCTCTCCAAGATGCTCTCTCGCACCACGTGCCTCTCTTACCTACCCCGCGTGATGCATGCAACATACGTGGCTAAGGATAAGAGCACGCTATGGGAAGAGTAAATTGACAGTTTCTACCCCGTACGATTAAGTCATTCATGTGCCATTACGGGAGCGACCCCGCCGCTATTGGCTTTACACCACGCACGGGGAAGCTAGAAACTGGCCCAAAATCAAGCCTAACAGAGCAGTAGTGGAGACTTCAAGAGACCAACCCCTTCAGCAACCCTGCCTATGAACTTATTAGGCCCTATCTCGACGACGCTCAGCAATGCGTTCAGGGCAGGCCCGAGGGCTTCTGTCGGTGCAACAGACCCTGGGTCTGTCGCCCAGACTATGCATAGACACGGGAACAAGATTGAAGCACCAACCCAGGCCAGAGATTGGAGGACCAAGAGATTTGAAGAACCAACATACAGCTCAGAGGGACCAAGATCGAGCCAGAGGAGCAAGATATCGGCAAGAGAAGGGCCTCCCTTGCCGGGAAGGTGAGCCCAGCAAGGGGCGAGGCCACCACCAGAAGTAAGCAACAGGCACCCTGGCAGGGTCTGCCAGGGTTCGCGGGGGTAGAACCACCCACCAACCACTCAAGCACGAACCACGTCGTCTATAAGTGCAATGTCAAGCCGCAAAGTGATTAAGTGGCAGCCATTCACTGCATGACAGCCATTTCCTACAGAAGAAACCCACAGATGACACCCGTCCTGCGACGTGTCAAGAGAACAGGCGCGGAGCTGGCAAGATAGCCTGACAGGCCTTGCCAGGCAACCAGTGATGTGACACTAAGCGGTGCATTTAATGCACCCTGTCAGCCCGCAGAGTTAGGTATGATAGCACTGTTTGCTATCATATCAGTGGATAATGACTACTTTGCGATTGTGGTGACCCCTTAATCTATAAAAGGAGGCCCATGACACCCGTAGGAAGGGTTAGGAGATTAGAAAGTTAACGAAACCATATGCGCATGGTCACAACTGCCCATGGGCAGCCCCTGTTGGGCAAGTGTACTACGCCTCACCACCTCCATTCCACCATCAATCCACCAAAGCAAGAGTAGGATTTTACGCCTCACGGCGGCCCGAACCTAGGTAAATTTCTTGTGTGCTCTCCGTCGTGCTGTCGTGCGCTGGTCTGCTCTTTGTACAACGTGACGTCCCCCTGGCGAACCAGCAAGGGGCCTCCTGGTTCCCATAGGTGGCCGTGGATACCCCGCGACACAAAAGCACGAGGATTAATTACTCATCAGGTTTAGACAAAATCCAGGTTGAACAGGACAATGACATTTAACTCAACCAAAGTTTTCTGCAGTCACAATCAAATGGATCGGCCTTATCCATAAAATTAAGACCCCGGCCCAGAAATTCTACTGGTCCATGATGACAAGCTGTTGTAAATAGAAGCCGAGCATGGTCAGAAGCCCTTAGGTCCACCTGAAACTTCTTTTTAGGTTGCTCAACACTTGCAGTCATAAGAAATTTCTTGTCGAAAAACTTAATCCTCACGGACAATAGTGGCCTCGCATTCAACATGGAGAATGTGACAAAGCTAGTGTTTGCATTGTTGGATGCATATCCTTCTAGCGTTACTATCTTCAAACGAATGTCATGAGATCTGAGAAAATCCTGGTGCTTCTTGAACCATCAATTGGTTATACCTTCTCGTCCATGTGTTAGTGCCTAAATAGATATGAAGACTGAAAATAGTTAATGTCTAAAAAACATTATGTTGAAAGAGTGATAGTTGAACGATTAATTATAGTACATTATATATGGGCTTTCAATGTGCGTGAAATCATCACCTTTATATACAAATTCTCCAAACATGGAAAGCATTGCAGCAAGCCAATAATCATGTTCAGATCAAAACACCACATACTGATATGTAAGGTCTTGACAAAATCCACCACCACTAATAGGATGGATAAGCTCTTCATTGAGCATAGAACATAATATTAGTACCAAAAGTGTACTCCAAGATGATACTTAACTTATGCGCACAAATGAAAAATGCACATTACAAAAGTTTACGTGAATAATATACAGTACCTCAATAGGTGTGGAGCCAAACACCATCTTGAACCATCTAAAAGGATAATGAATTTCACCCAAGGTCTCTAGTTTAGGCGCAGAGACTACAGTTATTTGCGAAGGTACTACAACAGAATCAAGGAGCAATCTTTGAAGTGAAGGGCATCTTCGATGATGAGATCATGTCCAAAAAAACTAATTCTCATGCTTAGCAGGTTGGGCGACTTTATTTTGAGACAACGGATATGAATTTGCATTCCAAAAACAAGCAGCAAGCGCTCCAGGGTAGGGCGGATGGAGTGGATGATGCTGTGCAGTGTGGCCTCTTACAGATCAACCACCACAAGCGCAAGTTTTTTTAGTAGTGGGAGTCAAAGCATTTGTACCAGATTGTCTACTAGATGGCACCAGGCGAAGGTGGCGGTGTGGAGAGAGGAGGAAAACCACGAGATGGACATCGGTGGTGAGGGGACAAATACATTGGTTCGTGGTATGTTACATACATAGTCATGGTAGAACTCAAGCTGCTGGAGTTTATCGAATTGACGAGATGTCAGCCAGGCTGCCACCGTGTAGGGTATGTCCAGCAGGCAGCATGCCGGGATGTAGATGCATTGAACGGAGCCCTCGTGGGAGGACATGATGACTCCGGGGAGTTTAGAATCATCATCGACAGATAGCTGACAATAGTCGAGATTAAGAGGCGCGGTGCACCTTAGAGTGCGCCATCGAGATGCAAGGACTTGTGTGCGACAACCATCCTTGGTGGGGAGAAGGGAGATGATCTCCCCAAGGATGCCATCCGGGAGATCGCTGATGCGGTCCGCTGGAGATTCTACTGGTTCCTCGGGTCCTGGGGCGCTTCTGGCCGCACAGCCGGGTCCAAGATCTACATATGGCGGCAGCACTGGCCGGAACCTCATCTGTGTACATACCAATCTGAAATAAAAAATGGCATAACATGTTTGCCGCACAAATGGGTATATAGATGACTAACTAACCGGTTTTCTATCGGAGTCACAGTCGTTGCCGGAGTTGCTGTTAACCTCCGGCTCCCGCCGGGGGGGGGGGCATGATGGTGCCGACGAAGTCAAGGTCATACTGCTTCCCGCGAGAGACCTCGGCTGCGGCAACGACAACCTCTGTGCCTAGCTTCACGCGTTGTGCGGCTGCTTCACCAGCCCCGGCGTCGCCGCTCCCTCTAATGGTGCGCTTCGGCGGCATCCTCATACACCCGAGAGTCCAGACGTTGGTGACCACTGTGGACCGGGGGTGCGGCCGCCTATTATGGCCGGTGGTTCGGGTGTGCAATTAGTACGGACCAGTGGGAGTGAGGCACGCTGCGGTCAAAAGTTATCTCGCCTCCCGGTGAGCCTGCGCGGCGGACTTCTGCCATTCCTACCATCATTTCACAAAGCTACTCGCACGCCTCCCGTCAATACGCACACTTGCACGCACGCCTCCCGGCATGCGTGCGCGGCGGACTGCCCGCATGCGTCCTGTCAACTCATGCCTGCTCGCACGGCACATGGGGCGTGTGGCAGGACATATATTTTTTGGTTTATTTTCTGCCGCTTTACTGCTGAACTGAAGATGGCACGGTGTAACACACATGGTCCGAATAAATAATCCGTATGAGATATTGGTTGCCAGTTTTTAATAATCTCCCGTTTGTAAGAAGATTATGTCAAAACGAGTCTCGTTGACAAAAAAATACAATATCACAGTCTACTGGTGTCCATATATGACACCAGGATAAGTTTCATGAATTACAACTAAGTTTTGGATTTACTGAATTTTAAAAATATATATTCTCAATATTTTGAAATGTCTTGCACAAGGAAACATGCACCCAGGGACACATATGATTTTGCAACCCACTTTGGTGCACATGTAGCTCAAATTTTATTTTTGCACCCCTAGGAAATTAGTCAATGTATAAAAATGGTCGAATGATGTCAGTTTTTTAAAAAAATTAACACGACACTCCGCCTTCCGTAACCTGTTCATTGCAGAAAAAGTTTGACATGCCTCAGAGTGGCTATGGTGGTGCGGGATGTGTGTGCATGTCTATGTGGGCGGGTGGGGGGGAGGAGGGGTCCGGCCGTACACCACGAGTCGTGAACCTCTGTGTGGGATTATTGATCATTTTGTGAGTCATACATGCCACATCAAAGTCGTGAACTAGTTATTTAAAGCATTACACAGCCCTTTCATACATAATGTTCGAGCCACATGCATGCATTGGTGGTCCTCTCGGACACTCTCCCTCGTGCGGTTATCAGTGATGTGCCCATTCGTTAGCTCGCAAAGATTTTTAGTTTCCACCGACAACGAGAGGCATTAATTTGACCAAAAGGTGGATTCATCTTGGCATGTGTGTGGTGTAGATCATGATGGGATTCCATATCAAAGTTTGAGCACGTGTGTACACACTCCCGTCGGCTTGAAGTGAGGGGGCTACACGCATCGTGGTGTAGTATGTTTCTGGTTTGCGAAGCATGTGGCACGTCAAAGTTGTGCATTGGGTATTCAAACATCACATAACACACAGGCACATGCACGCGGTGGTTTTTTCCTATGACATCACTCACGTGTGCCTCTCTTTGTGGGCCCACGAGGTCGTCGTCGACCAGTTGAATGTACAACGTGAGAGGGGCTAATTTGACCAACAAGGATGGTTCTTTTTTGGTTTGTGTTACGTATATGCACGGTATAGGAGTATGTGCATGTCAAAGAGGGGGCAACATGAATACTCTATATATATGCATGTCATAACCTCGCTCCATGTGGGGACTTTTCGGTTCCCGAGGCAGGTTCCACATCAAAGTTGTACATGATATTGGTATTCAAACATCACGCAATACCATGCAGGCGGTGGTTGCCCTATATATTGGAACACACTCGCATGTGGGGCTTCCATCCATGGCCATGCGAGGTTGTCCTCCATCACTTTGTCCCAATGAGAGAGGTTAATTTGATCATCAAGGAATGATTCTTTTTTTTGGTTTGTGCTATACAGTAGAAGTACATATGTACCATGCATCGAATGGGGTCGTACAAATAGCACATGCCACGTGTCATGAACCTCGCACACTCTGTGGGGACTTTTTGGTTTCCTATATATGTGGTGCCACATCAAAATTGTGCATTGTGTGTTCAAACATCACACAAACAGCTCTTTGGGCCACATGCATGTAGACGGTGGTACGTAGTCCTATATAGGATGATCACTCGCGTGTGACATACGCTTTGCTTGTGTTGGGCTCGCGAGTTCGTCGTCCATCACTTTGACCCAGCGAGAGAGAGGTACACGTTTGATGAACAAGGAGGATTAATTCTTTTAGGGCTGTGTTACTAGGTGTATATATAGTACGTGTCGAGGGGGGTGACCAGCTTGGTCCATCACTTTCACTGACAGCGCGAGAGAGGTTAACTAATTTGACTTAGGAGGGGATTAATTTTTTGTTTTGTCTTGATATAGATCATGATGTGAGATTACATATATATATAATAGAGCATCTGTACACATAAATCCATCCCGCTGGATCGAAGGGTGGGGGAGCACACGACACGTCATGAACGACCTCTTGCTCTGTGTGGGGACCTCTGCCATTTTAAACACATGCACCACATCAATGTTGTGCATTGGGTCATGTATTCAACACATATGCATGCATCACACACCTCCATCAATATGTTCGGGACACACGCATGCAATAATGGTTGTCTTTGGACACACTCTCACTCGCTTGGTTATGGGCGGCAAGCCTATATATATTCGTGGGCCTGCGTGGACGTCCATCATTTTGACCAACGACGGGAAAGGTAACCAGGGTGGATATATTCTTGCTCTTTGCTTCGAGTTACTGCATAGTAGGTCGACCCATTCAAAGCCTAATTAAGTTTGAGCGCATGCTACGCGTCGTGAACCCATGCTCGGTGTGGGGATTTTACGGTTCCAAAGCATGGTGCCACATCAAATTTTTTCATTGTGTATTCAAACACCACACACACACACACACACCACTTCCATATACATACTTGGGCCACATGCACATAGTGGGTTTGTCTTCATACAATACCCCCTCGCGAGGTTATCGACGACAAGCTAGCCCATTTTGCGGGGCCGTGTGGACGTCCATCACTTTGACCGACAACGAGCGGGGAGAGGTTGTACGACCAAGTTGGATTCTGCTTGGTCCGTGTTACAGTACGTCTTTGTGATATGCCCTCCCACTGACGCGCGCGTGTGTGGGGGGGGGCTACTTCGCGCTACCTGCAACCTCCATGTGGTCGGGGAAGTCCGATTAGTTTGCGAGGTACACGTGCCACATCAAAAGTTATGATTGGTAGTTAAATATCACGCACCACACCCTTTTCAGACATATAGTAGGGCCACCCGCATGTGGTTCGTATGTGGTCTGACCCTTCTCGCGCCACAATCACACATTTGTGGGTCGACACACATTCCACCCTTGTCGGGAAGCGAAAGGGGAAGTTTGACCATATATATATATGATGGACTCCTATAGGTTTTGTGTTACGGTAGGGTGATATTTCAGACCTAGCTATTTGGGGGCATGCATTCGTAGTTAGGATTCCCTTACCGCCGACACGAAGCGGGGTTCGTAGGGGGGTGGCTGACTAGCAATACTATGCTTTTGTGCGACACGTGCCATATCAAAGTTATGCATTGGGTATTCGAACATCAAATCACCCTTTTCATACATATATTTGGTCCACATGCAAGTGTGTTCGTGTTCTGACCCTCTCCTGCATTATTGTTTTTGCCAAATTTATAAACAGCACACGATTTGGATGTAGAAACCGTCTACGATTGGGTAAGCAACAGACATGGTTCGGTCAGACTACCCGTGTGCCACGCCCATGCCCTGCAGTCCCTCACATCAGCATAGTAGATTGGGCTCCACGAGGCTTGCCTCCTTGTCTCGAAAATATCTACTGCCTCGTAATCTCGAAAATATCTACCACCTGGAAGGTTTTAATGTTTGATAGCACACAATTAGTATGTCCAGACCGTGTGCGATGTCTGTTACTCCTGCTCTGCTTCAGTCCCTTGATTCAAATTTTCAGTATCCCCGGCATTTTACTCCCGCCTCTGCATCCCTCGCAATCTCAAAAATATTTGCTCGCCCATGATCCAAATTTTCAGTATCCCCGCCTTGTTACTCCCGCCTAGTAAAATTTTCAGTTGCCGCGGTCTTTCCTCAAACACCATGATACGTCTCCAACGTATCTATAATTTTTGATTGCTCCATGCTATTATATTATCTATTTGGATGTTAATGGGCTTTATTTTACACTTTTATATCATTTTTGGGACTAATCTACTAACCGGAGGCCCAACCCAAATTGCTGTTTTTTTGCCTATTTTAGAGTTTCGTCGAAAAGGAATATTAAACGGAGTCCAAACGGAATGAAACCTTCAGGGAACGTGATTTTCTCAACGAACGTGATCCAGGAGACTTGGAGTGGGCATCAAGAAACAATCGAGGAGGCCACGAGGCAGGGGGCGCGCCTACCCCCTGGGCGCGCCCTCCACCCTTGTGGGCCCCTCGTTGCTCCACGGACGTACTTCTTCCTCCTATATATATATCCAGGTAACCCCCACACATCCAGGAGCACCATGAAAACATGGAGATCTATTCGATGTAATCTTCTTTTGCGGTGTGTTTGTCGAGATCCGATGAATTGTGGGTTTGTGATCAAGTTTATCTATGAACAATATTTGAATCTCCTCTGAATTATTTTATGTATGATTGGTTACCTTTGCAAGTCTCTTCGAATTATCAGTTTGGTTTGGCCTACTAGATTGATCTTTCTTGCAATGGGAGAAGTGCTTAGCTTTGGATTCAATCTTGAGGTGTCCTTTCCCAGTGACAGTAGGGGCAGCAAGGCACGTATTGTATTGTTGCCATCAACGATAAAAGATGGGGTTTATATCATATTGCATGAGTTTATCCCTCTACATCATGTCATCTTACTTAAAGCATTACTCTGTTCTTATGAACTTAATACTCTAGATGCTTGCTAGATAGCGGTCGATGTGTGGAGTAATAGTAGTAGATGCAGAATCGTTTCGGTCTACTTGTCACGAACGTGATGCCTACATACATGATCATACCTAGATATTCTCATAACTATGCTCAATTCTATCAATTGCTCGACAGTAATTCGTTTGCCCACCGTAATACTTATGCTCTTGAGAGAAGCCACTAGTGAAACCTATGGCCCCTGGGTCTATCTTCCATCATATTAATCTTCCAACACCTAGCTACTTCTATTGCCATTTATTTTACTTTGCATCTTTATTTCTCTTTATCATAAAAATACCAAAAATATTATCTTATCATATCTATCAGATCTCACTGTCGTAAGTGACCGTGAAGGGATTGACAACCCCTTTATCGTGTTGGTTGCGAGGTTCTTATTTGTTTGTGTAAGTGTGTGGGACTCGAGCATGATCTCCTACTGGATTGATACCTTGGTTCTGAAATACTGAGGGAAATACTTACGCTACTTTAGTGCATCACCCTTTCCTCTTCAAGAGAAAACCAATGCAGTGCTCAAGAGGTAGCAAGAAGGATTTCTGGCACCGTTGATGGGGAGATTTGCGCCAAGTCAAGTCAAGATTTGACTCCCGACAACGAGCCATTTCTGGCGCTGTTGCCAGGGAGTCTACGCACAAGTCAAGACATACCATGTACCCATCACAAACTCTTATCCCTCGCATTACATTATTTTCCATTTGCCTCTCGTTTTCCTCTCCCCCACTTCACCTTTGTCGTTTTATTCGCCCTCTCTTTTTCTGTTCGCCTCTTTTTCGCTTGCTTTTTGTTTGCTCGTGTGTTGGATTGCTTGCTTGTCATGATGGCTCTACCTAGATTTGGTGATCTTCACCTTAAAAGGTTAGGAGAGATCGAAAGCAACGTTAGGAGTTTTATGACTTTACAATTTGAGCATAATAATTTCTTTAGGAACGAGCTTAAGGAACAAAAAATCTTTATGGGTTATATGAATAAAGAGCTCGGTGATATGTCTAAAGATTTTTATGGTTTGAAATCTCAGATTGCTCATCTCGAAAAATTAATTGCTGAAGTTTTGGATAAGCAGGCCACCTTAGTTAATAAGATGGCCGCTAAGCCGGAATTTTTTTATGAAAATAAAGATGAAGATCTAAAAGTTATTGATGTGTCTCCTATTAAATCTTTGTTTTGCAATACGAAGCTTGATAATGATGGGACTGAAGATGAGCCACCTTTACCTATAAGGCGTTCCAAAAAATCAGAGTTTTTAGATCTTGATGCAAAAATTGGTAAAAGTGGGATTGAAGAGGTCAAAACTTTAGATATCAATGAACCCACTATTTTGGATTTCAAGGAATTTAATTATGATAATTGCACTTTGATAGATTGTATTTCCTAGTTGCAATCCATGCTAAATTCTCCTCATGCTTATAGTCAAAATAAAGCTTTTACTAAACATATCGTTGATGCTTTGATGCAATCTTATGAAGAAAAAGTTGAGTTGGAAGTTTCTATCCCTAGAAAACTTTACGATGAGTGGGAACCTACTATTAAAATTAAAATTAAAAATCATGAATGCTATGCTTTGTGTGATTTGGGTGCTAGTGTCTCCACGATTCCGGAAACTTTATGTGATTTGCTAGGATTCCGTGAATTTGATGATTGTTCTTTAAACTTGCATCTTGCGGATTCCACTATTAAGAAACCTATGGGAAGGATTAGTGATGTTCTTATTGTTGCAAATATGAATTATGTGCCCGTAGATTTCATTGTTCTTGATATAGATTGCAATCCTTCATGTCCTATTATTCTTGGTAGACCTTTCCTTAGAACGATTGGTGCAATTATTGATATGAAGGAAGGGAATACTAAATTCCAATTTTCATTAAGGAAAGGCATGGAACACTTCCCTAGAAATAAAATTAAATTACCATATGAATCTATTATGAGAGCCACTTATGGATTGCCTACCAAAGATGGCAATACCTAGATCTATCTTCGCTTTTATGCCTAGCTAGGCGCGTTAAACGATAGCGCTTGTTGGGAGGCAACCCAATTTTATTTTTATTCCTTGCCTTTTTCTCCTGTTTAGTAATAAATAATTTATCTAGCCTATATTTTGGTTGTGTTTTTTGTGTTTAATTAGTGTTTGTGCCAACTAGAACCGTTGGGAAGACTTGGGGAAAGTCTTTTTGATCTTGCTGCAAAAAACAGAAACTTTAGCGCTCACAAGAATTGCTGCCATTTTTATTTGGAAGGTGATATTCAGTTAATTATTTTTTAAGATGATTGATAAATAAATGCCTCACGTCCAGAAATTTATTTTAGAATTTTTGGGGTTCCAGAAGTTTGTGTTAGCTACAGATTACTACATATTGTTCTGTTTTTGACAGATTCTGTTTTTCGTGTGTTGTTTGCTTATTTTGATGAATCTATGGCTAGTAAAAGAGTTTATAAACAATAGAGAAGTTGGAATACAGTAGTATAAACACCAATATAAATCAATAATGAGTTCATTACAGTACCTTGAAGTGGTGTTTTGTTTTCTTTCGCTAACGGAGCTCACGAAACTTTCTATTTAAGTTTTGTGTTGTGAAGTTTTCAAGTTTTGGGTAAAGATTTAATGGATTATGGAACAAGGAGTGGCAATAGCCTAATATTGTGGATGCCCATGGCACCCCAAGGTAAAATTCAAGGACATCAAAAAGCCTAAGCTTGGGGATGCCCCGAAAGGCATCCCCTCTTTCGTCTTCGTCTATCGGTAACTTTACTTGGAGCTATATTTTTATTCACCACATGATATGTGTTTTGCTTGCAGAGCCTTGTATGATTTGAGTCTTTTATTTTTAGTTTACCACAATCATCCTTGCTGTACACATCTTTTGAGAGAGACTCACATGATTTGAAATTTATTAGAATACTCTATGTGCTTCACTTATATCTTTTGAGCTATATAGTTTTTGCTCTAGTGCTTCACTTATACCTTTTAGAGCACGGCGGTGGTTTTATTTTATATAAATAATTGATCTCTCATGCTTGACTTATATTATTTTGAGAGTCCTTTAGAACAACATGGAAATTTTCTTTTAGGAATAATATAAAAACTTTCATAGAAGTGCATCGAATACTATGATAAGTTTGATACTTGATAATTGTTTTGAGATACAAAGATGGTGATATTAGAGTCATGCTAGTTGAGTAGTTGTGAATTTGAGAAATGCTTATGTTAAAGTTTGTGATTCCCGTAGCATGCATGTATAGTGAACCGTTATGTGATGAAGTCGAAGCATGATTTATTTATTGATTGTCTTCCTTATGAGTGGCGGTCGGGGACGAGCGATGGTCTTTTCCTACCAATCTATCCCCCTAGGAGCATGAACGTAATACTTTGTTTCGATAACTAACAGATTTTTGCAATAAGTATGTGAGTTCTTTATAACTAATGTTGAGTCCATGGATTATACGCACTCTCACCCTTCCACCATTGCTAGACTCTCTAATACCGCGCACTTTTTGCCGATATCATACACCCACCATATACCTTCCTCAAAACGGCCACCATACCTACCTATTATGGCATTTCCATAGCCATTCCGAGATATATTGCCATGCAACTTTCCACCATTCAATTATTATGACACGCTTCATCATTGTCATATTGCTTGCATGATCATGTAGTTGACATCATATTTTTGGCAAAGCCACCATTCATAATTCTTCATACATGTCACTCATGCATCATTGCACATCCTGGTATTTTGTTCTAAGTATTGAATTGTAATTCTTGAGTTGTAAGAAAATTAAAGTGTGATGATCATCATTATTAGAGCATTGTCCCAGTGAAGAAAGGATGATGGAGACTATGATTCCCCCATAAGTCAGGAGGAGACTCCGGACGAAAAAGAAAGAAAGAAAAAGAGGCAAAAAAAGAAAGAAGGTTCAAATAAAAAAATGAGAGAAAAAGAGAGAAGGGACAATGCTACTATCCTTTTTCCACACTTGTGCTTCAAAGTAGCACCAAGATCTTCATGATAGAGAGTCTCCTATGATATCACTTTCATATACTAGTGGGAATTTTTCATTATAGAACTTGGCTTGTATATTCCAATGATGGGCTTCCTCAAAATGCCCTAGGTCTTCATGAGCAAGCGAGTTGGATGCACACCCACTTAGTTTCTTTTGTTGAGCTTTCATATACTTATAGCTCTAGTGCATCTGTTGCATGGAAATCCCTACTCACTCACATTGATATCTATTAATGGGCATCTCCATAGCCCGTTGATACGCCTAGTTGATGTGAGACTATCTTCTCCTTTTTGTCTTCTCCACGACCACCATTCTATTCCACATATAATGCTATGTCCATTGCTCACGCTCATGTATTGCGTGAAGATTGAAAAAGTTTGAGAACATCAAAAGTATGAAACAATTGCTTGGCTTGTCATCGGGGTTGTGCATGAATTAAATATTTTTTGTGGTGAAGATAGAGCATAGAAAGACTATATGATTTTGTAGGGATAACTTTCTTTTGCCATGTTATTTTGAGAAGACATGATTGCTTAGTTAGTATACTTGAAGTATTATTATTTTTATGTCAATATTAAACTTTTATCTTGAATCTTTTTGATCTGAACATTCATGCCACAATAAAGAGAAATTACATTGATAAATATGTTAGAAAGCATTCCACATCAAAAATACTTTTTTTATCATTTACCTACTCGAGGACGAGCAGGAATTAAGCTTGGGGATGCTTGATACGTATCCAACGTATCTATAATTTTTGATTGCTCCATGCTATTATATTATCTATTTTGGATGTTAATGGGCTTTATATTAAACTTTTATATCATTTTTGGGACTAACCTACTAACCGGAGGCCCAGCCCAAATTGTTGTTTTTGCCTATTTTAGAGTTTCGCCGAAAAGGAATATCAAACGGAGTCCAAACAAAATGAAACCTTCGGGAACGTGATTTTCTCAACGAACGTGATCTAGGAGCCTTGGAGTGGGTGTCAAGAAACAATCAAGGAGGCCACGAGGTAGGGGGCGCGCCCTCCACCCTCGTGGGCCCCTCGTTGCTCCACCGACGTACTTCTTCCTCCTATATATATCCACGTACCCCCCAAACATCCAAGAGCACCATGAAAACCTAATTCCACCGCCGCAACCTTCTGTACCCGAGAGATCCCATCTTGGGGCCTTTTCCGGAGCTCCGCCGGAGGGGGCATTGATCATGGAGGGCCTCTACATCAACTCCATGGCCTCTCCGGTGATGTGTGAGTTGTTTACTTCAGACCTTTGGGTTCATAGTTATTAGCTAGATGGCTTCTTCTCTCTCTTTGGATCTCAATACAAAGTTCTCCTCGATCTTCTTGGAGATCTATTCGATGTAATCTTCTTTTGCGGTGTGTTTGTAGAGATCCGATGAATTGTGGGTTTATGATCAAGTTTATCTATGAAAAATATTTGAATCCCCTCTGAATTCTTTTATGTATGATTGGTTACCTTTGCAAGTCTCTTCGAATTATCAGTTTGGGTTGCCCTACTAGATTGATATTTCTTGCAATGGGAGAAGTGCTTAGCTTTGGGTTCAATCTTGTAGTGTCCTTTCCCAGTGACAGCAGGGGCAGCAAGGCACGTATTGTATTGTTGCCATCGAGGATAAAAAGATGGGGTTTATATCATATTGCATGAGTTTATCCCTCTACATCATGTCATCTTACTTAATGCATTACTCTGTTCTTAAGAACTTAATACTCTAGATGCATGCTGGATAGCGGTCGATGTGTGGAGTAATAGTAGTAGATGCAGAATCGTTTCGGTCTACTTGTCACGGACTTGATGCCTATATACATGATCATACCTAGATATTCTCATAACTATGCTCAATTCTATCAATTGCTCGATTGTAGTTCGTTTGCCCACCGTAATACTTATGCTCTTGAGAGAAGCCACTAGTGAAACCTATGGCCCCCGGGTCTATCTTCCATCATATTAATCTTCCAACACTTAGCTATTTCTATTGCCATTTATTTTACATTGCATCTTTATTTCTCTTTATCGTAAAAATACCAAAAATATTATCTTATCATATCTATCAGATCTCACTCTCGTAAGTGACCATGAAGGGATTGACAACCCCTTTATCGCGTTGGTTGCGAGGTTCTTATTTGTTTGTGTAGGTGCGTGGGACTCAAGCGTGATCTCCTACTGGATTGATACCTTGGTTCTCAAAAACTGAGGGAAATACTTATGCTACTTTACTACATCACCCTTTCCTCTTCAAGGGAAAACCAACGTAGTGCTCAAGAGGTAGTACACCACCTTGCCCCCTCCTCCACACACACCACACACTCCCCAAACCTCCGCTCACACAAACACACACTACCCCTGAAACCATTGGTAGGTCGCCGCCATCGCCGCCGCCTCCATCCTCAACCTCTGCCTGTGTGCCGGGGAGCTCGAGGAGCCAATAGCCAAAAAGAGGTTTATCGCGGCCTCTTCGCCCGACTCTGGCGAGGTGGCCGCCGACGTGTCCCCGTCGTCCTCCGCGGGCTCTTCGTCGATCCACTGTCGCCGGTCCCCTGATCCGCCAGTCGCCGTGCCCCTATGCCGGTTCGAGGATTTCCCCGTCCTCCCTCGGACCCGGCAGCTAACGAGGTCCTAAGTAGGGGTCCGACATCGATGGTGGGGGCGTGGGTCACCGAGATTATGGCTCGGGATATGGACACCCGCCGGTGGCTTGGTAGCTTCCACACGGCCGAGCTCGCGGCCATGGAGTATGACCGCTAGCAGGTCCGCTACCACGGCATGGCGGCTAGGATCAATTTACTCTTTGGCACATCTCCGGCCGACCTCATTCCGCTGGAGCCAGGTGTAACGCCCCGAGACCGGAGCTTCAGTTGCCTTCCATGTTTCCGGGTTTCGTAGTGTGATTTGTTTGGTTCATCGTTTTCATCTTTGCATCATGTGCATTTGCATCATGTCATCATGTCTTTAATCTTTGCATCTCAAATCAAATAAATAAATCGTATGGATTTTCAGTCCATTTAAACCGAGGGAGTTCACCTGGTGATTTCTCTATATAACATATCCTCCTAATAATTATGGAGCTATTATTAAATATTCCATTCTTTTGGAATTAACCGTTGACACACTTGCAAATAAATCCCAATGCCTTGGTTATCTCAATTCTTGGTCTCCGACTTGTCCTCATTTTCTTTTATCGTTTTATCGAGGCTCTTCCTAGATGTTCAAAATTTTTGGAAACTTCGGATCCCTACTCCTTTCAAACAAGTTGAATTAAATTCAAATACATTTGAATTTATTCTTTCAATCTTGGTCTTTCCTAATTTTTTTGGTCCTAACATATTTTTTACGAGTCCGTGAAAATTATCCCCATGCTCAAAATCCTTCCCTAACCCTCTCTTTCTTTCATCTCTCTCTCCAATTTCTTTTCTGTTTAAGGTTTAAGTTTTTAAAGAGAGAGGGAGGAGAGAGTCCAGGCCATCAGCCCCGCAGGCCCATCCTAACCCTGCAGCCTTTTGGGCCAAAGCCCAGCCTGCACCCTCACACCTGGGCTGGCCCAAGGCCAAAGCCACCTACCCCCTTTCTAACCCTAGGCCTGACCCCCGAACACATCTCCCTCGTCTCGCGCCGCCACACCCACACGCATCGCTCCAGGGAAGCCGTGCTCGATCCCCATCTTCCCTGCGTCGTCCCCTCGATCCCGCACGACTCCCTCTCCTTCTCTCACGCCACCAGAGGAACCTCTCCCTCTCGATCCCTCTCTCCCTCCTAGCACCGTCACCAAGAGAGGAGCGACACCTCTGGACGACCACCCCTGCGACCTCGTGAGCTCACCGCCTTCGATCCGGTGCCGCCGGAGGCCACCAGCGCCGCCCAGGCGCCGCACCTCCTTCCTTAGCGCGCCTCCTTCCTTCCCCGGCCTCCTCCTCTCGCCAGTCGCCAGGGACGCGCCTCCCTGCTACCAAAGATGCTGCCAAGCTACGCCCCGCGATCCTGTCCTCCGACCGCGCCAAGCCCCACCACCGGCCTGCTACCTCACCTCCCCAACCCGAGCTGGCCCGGATCCGGCCATCTTCGACACCTTGGGTCGATGGCCATGGACGCCTCTGCTCCATCGCCGGACGGCTGCTTCTCCGCACGCCTCTGTTCATCGTCATTGTCACCGTGGGCCCGTGTTGACTTCCCCTGCTCCACCACCATCAGTGCCCGGCAGCACCTCCTTTGTCCCTGACTCGTGTTGCTGCTGCTCGTCTTGCCGCTGCCATGGCCTCTCACTTGTAGCCCCTCGCCAAGCAAGCTACGTGATGCTGCCCCTTTTGTCGTTGCCAAGGCCACTGAATCCAGGGACACAAGACCGCCTCGGTGGATTCCTTTCGACAAGTACCACGACGACCGTCGAGACCGCCAAGTTCCACTACCGATGAACGTTTTGGAATCACCAAGTCAGACTACAACGTGAAGACCATGTACAACTACTGACACCCGTGGATTTCACCAAGTACATATACCGACGACCGAGACTCTGTTTTTGACAAGCTCGCGAGTACGACCACTTCCCACGATGACCTTGTACTACTATCGTTGACGAAGACATGTGCACCGCAGGCATCAAGTTCAACTACCGTCGACCGCGAAGGGTTTGGAGTCATCAAGTACCTCTCCGAATCAAATGTGAATGACTACCGTCGCAAGAACGGAACCGGAAAGTCCAAAGACCCCAAGTACCTCGACACTGATGACATGAACGTCTACGGAAACTCGTGCAACGATAAACATGTACCACTACCGTCGCCGAGATCACGAGAACCTCTACCCTCGACCCTAGAGCGTGCGAGAACGACTACTTCCCACAACGAACCGTGAACAACTACTTCCTCTACCATCGCCGAGCACCACTACTTCCCACGACAATCGTGAACGACTACACTGCTTGACCCGAACCCCTGCGATAACGCACGCTTCGAAGGTATAACCCCGAGACGACCGCCTGTGAACGAATGCATGTGTGATGTATGAGATGCTCGTGTTTGCACCGTGTCCAATTTGTCACTCGTTTCTTTGTCACCAACTCGTGGGACACCCGGAATCCAGGAGCGCCCCACCATCTTTTGCACGGATCCGCACACTTCTCCTTTGCATCAGTATCTCAATCGAGTTACCGGAACCGGAACGTTGCCGTGGCACCGTTTCATTATCGTCGTCGTGGCACCCCTTTTCTTTCCACCACGGTGACAAATGCTTCATAATGCTCTTGTCAACTTTAATAAAAATTGCATAAACTTGTCCATGTCATCCGCATCATAATAACAACAATTAAAATGTTTAAATTGTTGTTTGCATTTAAATTACTAATGCATATGGGGATTTACCGGATTTGCTGTTTGTTATATCCGGCCCCATTTAAATTGCTTAGTTAGATAGTTTCTTTTATGCTTCACCCATGCCATGCTAACCAACATTTAATATTGTTGGGTACATAAACAAGAGCGAACTAAATAATTATTGTGGTGTCCGTCAATATGCAACTCTTTGCATATTGAGCTCCACTTAATTTGTAGGTTTGCTTGTGCACTTTGCCATGCCATGCTTCATTAAACCGGACATGCATCATACTTGATTTTGCATCATGTCATGATTATGTGTTGGTTGTTTACTATGTTGTGTGCTTCTTTCCGGTGTGGCTTCTTCGGGTTGGTTCCGATAACGTCGCGTTTGTGAGGACCCGTTCGACTACGTCCGTTTGTCTTCTTCATGGACTCGTTTTTCTTCCTTGCGGGATCTCAGGCAAGATGACCATACCCTCGAAATCACTTCTATCTTTGCTTGCTTAGTTGCTCGCTGTTTTTCTATGCCTATGCTGCGATACCTACCACTTGCTTATCATGCCACCCATATTGTTGAACCAAGCCTCTAACCCACCTTGTCGTAGCAAACCGTTGTTTGGCTATGTTACCGCTTTGCTCAGCCCCTCTTATAGCGTTGTTAGTTGCAGGTGAAGATGAAGTTTGGACCTTGTTGGTACATGGTTATGTTGTTCCTTGTTGGAACATGTTTACTTGTTGGGATATCACAAGATATCTTATCTCATCAATGCATCTATATGCTTGGTAAAGGGTGGAAGGCTCGGCCTTTTGTCTAGTGTTTTGTTCCACTCTTGCCGCCCTAGTTTCCGTCATATCTGTGTTATGTTCCCGGATTTTGCGTTCCTTACGTGGTTGGGCTATAATGGGAACCCCTTGACAGTTCGCCTTGAATAAAACTCTTCCAGCAATACCCAACTTTGGTTTTCCCATTCGCCACCTAGCCTTTTCTTTTCCCTTGGGAGTCGCGCTCCTGAGGGTCATCATTATTTTAACCCCCCCGGGCCAGTGCTCCTCTGAGTGTTGGTCCGACTGAGCTGCCTGCGGGGCCACCTCGGGGCAACTTGAGGTTTGCTTTTACTCGTAGCTAGTCTCATCTGAGTGTGCCCTGAGAACGAGATATGTGCAGCTCCTATCGGGATTTGTCGGCACATTCGGGCGGTGTTGCTGGACTTGTTTTGTCTTTGTCGAAATGTCTTGTAGAACCGGGATACCGAGTCTGATCGGAATGTCTCGGGAGAAGGTATATCCTTCGTTGATCGTGAGAGCTTGTCATGGGCTATGTTGGGACACCCCTGCAGGGATTTGAACTTTCGAAAGTCGTGCCCGCGGTTATGGGAAGATGAGAATTTGTTAACGTCCGGTTGTAGAAAACCTGAAGTTGACCTTATTTAAAATACATCAACCACGTGTGTAACCGTGATGGTCTCTTCTCGGCGGAGTCCGGGAAGTGAACACGGTGTTGGAGTTATGCTTGACGTAGGTTGTTATAGGATCACTTCTTGATCATAGTTCTTCGTTCGTGCTTTGCCTTCTCTTCTCGCCCTATTTTGCGAATAGGTTAGCTACCATAAATGCTAGTCGCTTGCTGCAACTCCACCTCATACCTTTACCTTACCCATAAGCTTAAATAGTCTTGATCGCGAGGGTGTGAGATTGCTGAGTCCCCGTGACTCACAGATACTTCCAAAACCAGTTTGCAGGTGCTGATGATACCGTACAGGTGACCCAACCAAGCTCAGGAGGAGCTTGATGAAGATCTTGTCCTTTATGTTGTTTCGTTCTAGTTGATCAGTAGTGGAGCCCAGTTGGGGTCGATCGGGGACCTTGTCGCATTTGGGGTTCTTCTTTTATTTTGGTTCCGTAGTCGGACCTTGATTGTATTTGGATGTTGTAATGCTTTATTCATTTAATTGTGTGAAGTGGCGATTGTAAGCCAACTATGTATCTTTTTCCCCTATTATATTACATGGGTTGTGTGAAGATTACCTCACTTGCGACATTGCTTTCAATGCGGTTATGCCTCTAAGTCGTGCTTCGACACGTGGGAGATATAGCCGCATCGAGGGTGTTACAAGTTGCTAATCAGAGCCTTCCCCGACCTTAGGAGCCCCCACTGCTTGATCGAATTAGCTGGCGTTGTTGAGTCTAGAAAAATGTTTTGAGTCATTTAGGAATTATATATCGGAGAGTTAGGAATTCTTTTTACTCCCAAGTCCCTTCATCGCTCTGGTAAGGCATCCAGACGTAGAGTTTTGACTCTCCTCTTCTCAAATTTCACTAAAAAAATTTAGGATCACGTGGGTATCTTTGAATCGTTCCGATCGATTTGTGACGAGAACATTGTTCTTGGTGCCTTCTGTCATTTAGGGGTTGTGGCAGTGTCCCGGGGAGTTGAGCTCCGAGGTGTTGTCGTCACAATTTTATTGTTGCAGTTCTGGAATACCTGAGTTTAGTTCGCCGACATCAAAAATCTCTTTTATGCAGTTGTTGGTGAGATAACCTCGACGCCACCCAGTACTGGGGCGGGAGTTCGGGAGTATTGCCATAACTCGTATAACGGATGCTTTTCGAAGGTTGAGGTAGACGATTTCCGAAGGTTTCTTGGTTATGTGTTGAAGGATGGATACAGCTGGATGTAGGATTTGCTAGTTTTGGGTGAGATATTATGCTTCCCCTGTATCCCCAACACCTGATTGCATAACCGGAAAGGTTCGGGAGTTTCATAGGTGGGAATTCAAGTAGCTCTTAGGATATCTTTCCGACAGATGTATGATATGAAATTGGGGTTCGACATCTAGTGGTCCGCCTATCCACGGTCGGTTTACAGTGGTCTCGTTGTGTCTTAAAGAGTCCTTGGCTATGCCGACTCGGGGACGCTTCGTATGTCATTGCACTGCCTTGTACATGATGGTGATGTACGATCGAGCCCGTGTAGGCCCCACCGCGAAAACTTCGGACGAAATCTCTATCACATGTTTGTTCTGGCTTATTTTGCAAGCCAATCCATTGTTTTGTTTTTCAGTTGTGGTATTTGAGTTGCTTCGAAGTCAAATGTTGATTCCATAACCTTCCCTAAGCGGTGTTCTCATATATCTATGTGAATGCTAGTTCCTTCTTGATCATCGAGATTGTCATCTAAACTTCTTCTCTACCGGCGTGCTCCTCTTCTAGTGGATCCGATCATGTCAACATTCGCGAGATCAATTCTCAATTCTTTGCAACGATGTTCATTTCAACCGTTCCAAGTGTCTTTGTTTTCCCACCCTCCCTCCCTTTTTCTTCAAGGACTAAGATTTCTTATTCAAGTATCCTTTTATTGATGGGAAGTCTCTCCATTCCTTTCCGTCAATGTTCTTACCCAGTGATGCTCATGAAGATTCTAACGGAGCCTCAAGTTCGTCATTATTTGCTCTTTTCTTCTCCGGTGGATTCAAATCAAGCTTTCGGTGTTGATATCATATCCCTTTTTCCTCGTTTCAAATACCTTCTCATGCCAGTGCACCTCTTTATCATTCACTTCTCGTTATTCAATTGTTCCGGAGTGCTGAAGATATCTCAGAAGACTCACGGTTACATTCTCGATCCATTCAAGTTATTTCGAGGTTGTTATCTCATTCTGCCATTTAATTCAACTGGTGCATTCTCTCTTTTAAATTGTTCTACGGTGTATCTTTTGAGTGGGCCCTAACCCACAGGTCTTTTTCCAGGATCTTACCTGACTCTTCTAATTTCCAGAGTTATTCTCAAATTCTTTTCTAAAGTTCGACGTAAGAATGATTTATCATCAGTCAAATGCTTTTCTCCAAGATCTTTCAAATTCTTTTCATCATTGGCTCAACTTTTCCATTCTTCATTCCGGTGTGCCTCAATAATTCTTGGTGGTGTTTCTCGTCGTCATTTGAAGACCGAAGAAGAGTTTTACCTCCATATCTTATCCGTTCTCTCAGAGATTCGTGGCTCTAATTCGAGGCCATCCTCTCATAATTGTTTTCAATTGTGACAATTCTTTTCACACATCCGAAGCAATTCAAGAGTCTTCTTAGTTTGATTATCCGGAGTCCATCATTTCAGGTTTATTCATTCTCAGCTTTCAGCTATCATTCTCCAAATCTTACCGGTGCATCATTAAAGTATTCTCTTATCAATTTGTGATCTATTCATTCTCATATATCAAATTCCCTGAAGTATCTTCATTCATTCTCTAACTCTTCCCGGTGTTTCTTTATCTTTCCTTCGTTCATTTTCAATTATTACGGTGGGTCATTCAAGTTTCTTCTTCCTTCATTTTCATATCAATTCATTCGTTGTCTCCAAATCCTATCGGTGGTTTGTTGAAGGCCTCTTCAAGTTGGCGCTATATCTATCTTAATCCTTTCTACGAGAATAAGTAGTATGGCAAATCCGTTACTTGTCATCAATTTAAATTGGTGAAGGATAAACATAATATAATTCTTATTCTTGTTTCATCGAGTAAATTCAATTCCTTATTCCAGAGGTTCATTAAAATTCTTGATTTCAATTGTTCATCTTTCTTTCCAGAGTTCCAAGTTTTTCTCGGTTATATCATCGCGAAGCTCCATCTAACCATTGCAAGGCTTCAATCCTGTTTGCTTCAAACCTTCAATTCTTTTATGTTATCATTTCCTATCCGGAGTACTTCATGGAGGCTCAACATGGTGGTTCATCAAGGATTTAATTCCTTCTCGAGATGTTCATTGAGATTCTTTTCAGAGGAACTCAAGCATTCTTGATCTTGCAATCCGGAGTGCAATTCTTTCTTCCGTACCATTTAAGGTGGTGCTATGTCATTCTTGATAATTTGAGTTCATGTTTCATGATTCACTTGTTGTTAAGAATGAGATATTTTAAATCCATCAACCTCTTCGTTGGAGTTATCTTGGGTTATATTTCACCTAAAACTTTCCCTAAGGATTGTTGCTAATTATGGTGCTTATAAATGATCCATGTTCTTCACTTATCCTCCCGGTGAAATATTTTCTCGTCTCCTTGTTCATATCAATCCAATCTTTTGTTTCCATAGTGGCAGAATTTCACCTCATAGTTTTGAGATGTTTCCCATAAGCCCACTCTAAGCTTACTCTTTTCGTGCTTATCCATTTAACCGGAGTGTTGTGTCCTTCATTCAAGTTCTCTCATCTTATCAAGTTGTCCATCCCTTCTCAACCGGAGTGCTGTCTGAAATCGTTCTTACCCCTTGTGCCATTCTTTCAATAGTTCAGGAGGTAGTGTGTTGTTGATTTCATCAAGTATCATCTCATCTTGTCAAGTTCATGTTCAATTCCTTCCATTTACAGTCGGAGTGCTGTCCAAATTATATCATTCTTAATCCTTCTCTATCTCATTTTAACCGGAGTGGTTTCAATATATATCTTGCCCTTCAACCTCAAGGTTTTTCGCAATGTTCTTTGTTCCTCTTTTCTAACGGAGATTTTCAACTTTGTTCATCTTTGTTCTATTCTGTCTTTCAGTTTGTTCAACCTCTCAAGGTTTGTGGTTTCATTCGTTTGTCAAAGAAGCAACTTAGTTTTACCTTTTCCCATTCCTCTTTCGTTTCCCCCGATGCCATCCTAGATCTCGGGACAAGATCCTCTCGTAGTGGTGGAGTGTTGTAACGCCCCAAGACCGGAGCTTCAGTTGCCTTCCATGTTTCCGGGTTTCGTCGTGTGATTTGTTTGGTTCATCATTTTCATCTTTGCATCATGTGCATTTGCATCATGTCATCATGTCTTTAATCTTTGCATCTCAAATCAAATAAATAAATCGTATGGATTTTCAGTCCATTTAAACCGAGGGAGTTCACCTGGTGATTTCTCTATATAACATATCCTCCTAATAATTATGGAGCTATTATTAAATATTCCATTCTTTTGGAATTAACCGTTGACACACTTGCAAATAAATCCCAATGCCTTGGTTATCTCAATTCTTGGTCTCCGACTTGTCCTCATTTTCTTTTATCGTCTTATCGAGGCTCTTCCTAGATGTTCAACATTTTTGAAACTTCAGATCCCTACTCCTTTCAAACAAGTTGAATTAAATTAAAATACATTTGAATTTATTCTTTCAATCTTGGTCTTTCCTAATTTTCTCGGTCCTAACATATTTTTTACAAGTCCGTGAAAATTATCCCCATGCTCAAAATCCTTCCCTAACCCTCTCTTTCTTTCCTCTCTCTCAAATTTCTTTTCTGTTTAAGGTTTATGTTTTTAAAGAGAGAGGGAGGAGAGAGTCCAGGCCATCAGCCCCGCTGGCCCATCCTAACCCCGCAGCCTTTTGGGCCAAAGCCTAGCCTGCGCCCTCACACCTGGGCTGGCCCAAGGCCAAAGCCACCTACCCCCTTTCTAACCCTAGGCCTTACCCCCGAACCCATCTCCCTCCTCTCGCGCCGCCACACCCACACGCATCGCTCCAGGGAAGCCGTGCTCGATCCCCATCTTCCCTGCGTCATCCCCTCGATCCCGCATGACTCCCTCTCCTTCTCTCGCGCCACCAGAGGAACCTCTCCCTCTCGATCCCTCTCTCCCTCCTAGCACCGTCACCAGGAGAGGAGCGACACCTCTGGACGACCACCCCTGCGACCCCATGAGCTCGCCGCCTTCGATCCGGTGCCGCCGGAGGCCACCAGCGCCGCCCAGGCGCCGCACCTCTTTCCTTAGCGCGCCTCCTTCCTTCCCCGGCCTCCTCCTCTCGCCAGTCGCCAGGGACGCGCCTCCCTGCTACCGAAGACGCCGCCAAGCTACGCCCCGCGGTCCTGTCCTCCGATCGCGCCAAGCCCCGCCACCGGCCTGCTACCTCACCTCCCCAACCTGAGCTGGCCCGGATCCGGCCATCTTCGACACCTTGGGTCGCTGGCCATGGACGCCTCTGCTCCATCGCCGGACGGCTGCTTTGTCGCACGCCTCTGTTCGTCGTCGTTGTCACCGTGGGCCCGTGTTGACTTCCCCTGCTCCACCACCATCAGCGCCCGACAGCACCTCCTCTGTCCGTGACTCGTGTTGCTGCTGCTCTTCTTGCCGCTGCCATGGCCTCTCACTTGTAACCCCTCGCCAAGCATGCTACGTGATGCTGCCCCTTTTGTCGTTGCCAAGGCCACTGAATCCAGGGACACAAGACCGCCTCGGTGGATTCCTTTCCACAAGTACCACGACGACCGTTGAGACCGCCAAGTTCCACTACCGATGAACGTTTTGGAATCGCCAAGTCAGACTACAACGTGAAGACCATGTACAACTACTGACACCCGTGGATTTCACCAAGTACCTATACCGACGACCGAGACCCTGTTTTCAACAAGTTCGCGAGTACGACCACTTCCCACGACGACCTTGTACTACTACCGTTGACGAAGACATGTGCACCGCAAGCATCAAGTTCAACTACCGTCGACCGCGAAGGGTTTGGAGTCATCAAGTACCTCTCTGAAACGAACGTGAATGACTACTGTCGCAAGAACGGGACCAGAAAGTCCGAAGACCCCAAGTACCTCGACACCGATGACATGAACGTCTACGGAAACTCATGCAATGATAAACATGCACCACTACCGTCATCGAGATCACAAGAACCTCTACCCTCGACCCTAGAGCGTGCGAGAACGACTACTTCCCACAATGAACCGTGAACAACTACTTTCTCTACCATCGCTGAGCACCACTACTTCCCACGATGATCGTGAACGACTACACTGCTTGACCCGAACCCCTCCAATAACGCACGCTTCGAAGGTATAACCCCGATACGACCGCCCGTGAACGAATGCATGTGTGATGTATGAGATGCTCGTGTTTGCGCCGTGTCCAATTTGTCACTCGTTTCTTTGTCGCCAACTCGTGGGACACCCGGAATCCGGGAGTGCCCCACCATCTTTTGCACGCATCCGCACACTTCTTCTTTGCATCGGTATCTCAATCGAGTTACTGGAACCGGAACGTTGCCGTGGCATCATTTCGTTATCGTCACCGTGGCACCCCTTTTCTTTCCACCACGGTGACAAATGCTTCATAATGCTCTTGTCAACTTTAATAAAGATTGCATAAACTTGTCCATGTCATCCGCATCATAATAACAACAATTAAAATGTTTAAATTGTTGTTTGCATTTAAATTACTAATGCATATGGGGATTTACCAGATTTGCTGTTTGTTATATCCGGCCCCATTTAAATTGCTTAGTTAGATAGGTTCTTTTATGCTTCACCCATGCCATGCTAACCAACATTTAATATTGTTGGGTACATAAACAAGAGCGAACTAAATAATTATTGTGGTGTCCGTCAATATGCAACTCGTTGCATATTGAGCTCCACTTAATTTGTAGGTTTGCTTGTGCACTTTGCCATGCCATGCTTCATTAAACCGGACATGCATCATACTTGATTGTGCATCATGTCATGATTATGTGTTGGTTGTTTACTATGTTGTGTGCTTCTTTCCGGTGTGGCTTCTTCGGGTTGGTTCCGATAACGTCGCGTTTGTGAGGACCCGTTCGACTATGTCCGTTTGTCTTCTTCATGGACTCGTTCTTCTTCCTTGCGGGATCTCAGGCAAGATGACCATACCCTCGAAATCACTTCTATCTTTGCTTGCTTAGTTGCTCGCTCTTTTGCTATGCCTATGCTGCGATACCTACCACTTGCTTATCATGCCACCCATATTGTTGAACCAAGCCTCTAACCCACCTTGTCGTAGCAAACCGTTGTTTGGCTATGTTACCGCTTTGCTCAGCCCCTCTTATAGCGTTGTTAGTTGCAGGTGAAGATGAAGTTTGTACCTTGTTGGTACATGGTTATGTTGTTCCTTGTTGGAACATGTTTACTTGTTGGGATATCACAATATATCTTATCTAATTAATGCATCTATATACTTGGTAAAGGGTGGAAGGCTCGGCCTTTTGTCTAGTGTTTTGTTCCACTCTTGCTGCCCTAGTTTCCGTCATACGGTGTTATGTTCCTGGATTTTGCGTTCCTTACGCGGTTGGGCTATAATGGGAACCCCTTGATAGTTCGCCTTGAATAAAACTCTTCCAGCAATACCCAACTTTGGTTTTACCATTCGCCACCTAGCCTTTTCTTTTCCCTTGGGAGTCGCACTCCTGAGGGTCATCATTATTTTACCCCCCCCGGGCCAGTGCTCCTCTGAGTGTTGGTCCGACTGAGCTGCCTGCGGGGCCACCTCGGGGCAACTTGAGGTTTGGTTTTACTCATAGCTAGTATCATCTGAGTGTGCCCTGAGAATGAGATATGTGCAGCTCCTATCGGGATTTGTCGGCACATTCGGGCGGTGTTGCTGGACTTGTTTTGTCTTTGTCGAAATGTCTTGTAGAACCGGGATACCGAGTCTGATCAGAATGTCTCGGGAGAAGGTATATCCTTCGTTGACCATGAGAGCTTGTCATGGGCTAAGTTGGGACACCCCTGCAGGGATTTGAACTTCCGAAAGCCGTGCTCGCGGTTATGGGCAGATGAGAATTTGTTAACGTCCGGCTGTAGAAAACCTGAAGTTGACCTTATTTAAAATACATCAACCGCGTGTGTAACCGTGATGGTCTCTTCTCGGCGGAGTCCGGGAAGTGAACACGGTGTTGGAGTTATGCTTGACGTAGGTTTTCATAGGATCACTTCTTGATCATAGTTCTTCGTTCATGCTTTGCCTTCTCTTCTCGCTCTCTTTTGTGAACAGGTTAGCCACCATATATGCTAGTCGCTTGCTGCCACTCCACCTCATACCTTTACCTTACCCATAAGCTTAAATAGTCTTGATCACGAGGGTGTGAGATTGCTGAGTCCCCGTGACTCACAGATACTTCCAAAACCAGTTTGCAGGTGCCGATGATACCGTACAGGTGACGCAACCAAGCTCAGGAGGAGCTCGATGAAGATCTTGTCCTTTATGTTGTTTTGTTCTAGTTGATCAGTAGTGGAGCCCAGTTGGGGTCGATGGGGACCTTGTCGCATTTGGGGTTCTTCTTTTATTTTGGTTCCGTAGTTGGACCTTGATTGTATTTGGATGTTGTAATGCTTTATTCATGTAATTGTGTGAAGTGGCGATTGTAAGCCAACTATGTATCTTTTTCCCCTATTATATTACATGGGTTGTGTGAAGATTACCTCACTTGCGACATTGCTTTCAACGCGGTTATGCCTCTAAGTCGTGCTTCGACACGTGGGAGATATAGCCGCATCGAGGGCGTTACACCAGGGTGGTGAGCTCGGCTATGGCACAGGAGGACCGCAATGCGTGGGAGCGCCTCGAGGCCAAAGCTGCGAACGAGGCCTACATGCAAGAGCTCCGCCGGCAGCACCGAGAGCTCATGGAGGCAGAGCGGGCGATCTTTGCTGGCGCGGAGGGTGGCGAGGTTATCGCGCTCTCCTCCAATGACGAGGTCAAAGGCGGCGAGGACGAGGAGATCGACATCGACGAGTGGAGGAGTGTCTTCCCCAACGACCCCGACGACGGCACCGGCTCGGACCGGCTCACGGCACACCGTACCTGATGTGGAAGGATTGGCTCGACCTCTACTTCGACTGGAAGTAGTTTAGCTTAGTTTAAATTTATATTTTATGTTCGGTTATGCAAAACTATCTATGTTTATGTTTGAATGCATGCTACTTTCGGTTGAACCTGCTTTGAACTTGATCAAATTGAAATTTACACCATTAAGTTTAGGGGATCGACTAGAAACAGCCAAAAAGTGCTGGAGTATATATATCCACTAAGGGTTTTAGTCCTTTAACTTATAAAGGATCGGCTATAGATGGCCTTATGCCTTGTTTATTTTAGTTCTTCACAATGGGATGCTCTATATGTGCAACTATTTGCCGTGCAGTTCAATTTCATCAGTAACAGTTTCAACAATACCACTATGAATTACGATATTTGGTTGTTGTTAAGGATATTGCAGTTAACATGCCTTTTCATTTTTTTAACAATAAGTAGTGTACTTTAGACCTGCACAATACCAGTTTGAATGACTATTTGCTTGTTTTTAAATGTTATGCGTGATGCAGTTAACACTCCTTTCCACTTCTTGTTTTGCTTAACTAGCGTGCTTAAGCCTGCACATTGAAGCTATCATTTGTAGATTATGTTGTCTACCAGGGATATATTTGGTTGATGTTTAGCCTGTTGTGCTTAACATGCCTTTATATGTACTCATACATGACAATATGGAGAACAATGTTCTTTTCCATCGAGGTTAGTTTCATCGCATTGCTTATATGTACTCACTGTTCCGGATCTCGGTAGCTGGTACCATATAGCCTAGGGGCTGATAAGGGATTAATCGTCGAATCATACATTTCACTGAATATATTTGTAACCCATTTATCAGTAGGTTAACTAGGGCCATATTTAATATATGTGAGGATACATAGCAACATGCATTGTACTGAATGACTAAATATGTAATCCCAGGCTACACAGCAACAAGGAAGAGTGTTACCTTAATGTTCTAATGATGTCTATATATACATGTAATAAAATCTTATATAATTGGATGGAGGGAGTATTGTACTACATCATTTTGCAATTGTTGTTTAGCTTCTAATATTAACTTGGTGCTTTTAGGTACATATGTCATTGGCAAGGATCCACACTTCGACCCTTTCTGCGTATGGGGCAATGAGTTATTCATGAACTAGCATCAAGTGAGGAAACTGATAAAGATTGTTATTAAAATGGGTCAAAAGATGTCAATCAAACTATTTGTTTGCACTTTATGCAAGACAACAGTTAACTACAAGATGGTAAGTAAGAACCCCGTAGCCTTATTTTTACTGCCCGTAATGAGTTGTGTTAGATGACAATGTCTGAATCTTTTTTCCTTTGCAGTGGATCCTGAAACAGTTTACTCAAGATTACCTCTCAAACTACATGATTGGCGGCCGACCATCACAAGGGGTTGGACTAGAGTCGTGCGTGCCTTCTGCATCCAAGAGAGCACAATAGGCCATTCCGCTTCACCTTGTTCAGCAACCAGAATGTCTGTCGCATCTTTCTTTACCATCTATAATAGTACAAGTATAGAACCCTAGTTCATCATTCTTTATTTAGTGGTTACGTAATTCTTAAACATATGTACCTGTGAATCGAATAATGCATTGGTTGTTTGAACCTGATGGATATGAATAAAGCTATAGCCTACTTTTAAGTTTAAATTAGGTACAATTTTAAATATCAACAATTAAATTAGGGAGAAATTACGGTGTGCAGGTCATTACAGCACACACGGTTAATAAAGCACAGCGTGTGTGATATACATCATAATCTGACACGGTTCATGGAGAGGAAACGTGTGTAACAATGCACGCAGTTGCCGTTTGCAAAGCGTGTTGTATGTCAGACACTATCACATATGGTGCAGGAAAACTAAATGTGTGTGATTGTCTACCTATCATACACGGTTCATAATCATGAACTGTTTGTGATGTGCGAGGCATCGTAAACGTAGAGCCAGTTTGGTATGTGCCTGGAAAACTCCCGTGCCTGGAATCTGCCTGGTTTTAGGTAAAACTACAAAACTCCGATTGTGATGGCAATGCGAGCACAAACGAGTAGCAAGGATGAAGCGTTTGGGATATTCGAGATATTAGAAATGATTAGATAAGGACAATTGTATGCACCAAGGCCCCCTATCCCCGACGGTTTCTGGGTCATGTGGGAAGGACCCCCCCTATCGCGCACACTCACTTGGCGACAGTTCCAAATGCCATCGTGGAAAGGGGTTAAAAACCGTTTGTATAGCACCGATGCGCACCAGTGTACACTCATTAATACTTGTATCTTTGTTATAGAGGTGTCACAAAGGCAGGCAAGAAGCAAAAGCTGGGCGGGTCTTCAAAAGATCCCAAAACTGCTGAACTAGAGAAACAGACATCGGAGATCTCTAAGGCCCTTACTCAAGATCTTGAAGAACCTATTAATGACCCTCCACCATCCATTCACGCGACCATCCCTGAACAAATGGACATGGAGCTTTACCCGGCGACCAGCCTCTGAAGCCTAACGAAGAAATTTCCCTTAAGAAGGACGCTGACGATGTGACTATAACTGGGACGGCTTATACAGCACCAGGGGCTTCCATTGTGCTAGCCAAGCATAGTGCCCAGGAAGAATCTCCTTCCTTGGAAAAAGGCAAGGCGAAGCTGGACTTGGAGAGCTATGCCTCCACAAGTGCAGGCGAGATCCATGCAGGTTATCTGAACCACCTCCACACTAGCCGTGATCTATAAGCCAACTTATCGAACCTTATGAATAAACGCTATGAGGTATGTTGCTAACCCTTTTCCATACATATTTATATAGCTGCCAAGTCTAGATTATAAGAAAATAGTGAATATGTTGTAGACTTGTAAATTTTTCCAATTTGTAACGTCCAAGGACCAGCTTAGCTTGACAAGATAAGCCGGGACTTTGATATTCTCTTTAGAAATGTAGACATGTAATCCTCAAGGGCTATCTTAACTTAACAAGATGAGCCGGGACTTATAATCACATAACAAATCCAAACATGTAGCCCCCAAGGGCCGGCTTAACTTAACAAGATAAGCCGGGACTTATACCCTCTTAAGAAATCCAAACATGTAGCCCCAAAGGACCGACTTAACTTAACAAGATGAGTCGGGTCATAATTAGATTAAAATGACCTACATTAGCCCCTAAGTGCTAAGTATATTTCTTGCTATGTGCTTGGGACTTGATTAACTGTAACTCATCAAATTTTCTCCCTGTATGGTAACCATTGCCTTATTCATATTTCAGGCAGAATTGAACATGAAGGAATCGCAGGTTGGCGATTTGAAAAAAAAAATGAAGCTGCAGCAGAAAGAAACTTTCGAGGCCAAGTCATAGCTGAAGGCCTCGTTAGAGGAAATTGAGAAGCTTAAAGCATATTTTGATATTGAGAGAACCGCCCGGGAGACTGATAAGGCTGCTCTAACAAAGAAGGCCGAAGATGCTGAAGCTGTGCTTAAGCCAGTAACCGAAGAGTTATCCCGCTTAAAACAACACATCTCTCATACGACAACCGCCATCTTCGGTAAGTATAATGTGCAATTTAAATTACGTAACTCGCCTGGCATCTCATGTATATATGCATTGCTAACTCGCCTAGCGACTCTTGTATTACTTCTTAATAGGCCCCAGGAGTTCAAATCTTGGTCAAGATATGGTATTGAAGTTGAAGGCGGTTTACTCTCTGGCTGAACAATTGTACACTGGAACATTGCGCAGTCTTGTAGCTTTAGGAGGAAAGAGGAAGCCATCGAGTCAAATCAAGGCTATTCTGGATCATCTATCAATATTCCCAGGCTAGATTGAAGAAATAAAATTATCAGCGGCCCGAGCCGGAGCCATTGTTGCTCTAGGCCAGGCCAAAGCATGGCAAGCTGAACTTGACCCGGAAGAAATAGCCACCGGGTGCCCAAAGTTCAAGGACGGCAAGTCAGCTTTTGAAGAAAAATACTTCAATCAATGCATCCAAGAGATGCAGCCCGTGGCCTGCAAACTTGTTGAAGAGCTGAACTTAAACAAGTACACGCCGGCTTATGATGATGACAACCAGAAGGTTAAGCCGCCAGCGCATGATGTTGTGAATCTGATTCCTCCAAGGTGTAAGCATACCTTCACCCCTGATGTTGACCCTTCCATTATCTATAACGATGAGGCCAAGTTTGAACCTTTAACTGGCATTGACTGAACATCAGCTGGCTTTCAGATGTACGACGAAGAAGAGCCGGCGCGGGATGACCCAGAGTCATCGACTCGTCAAGAAGGAAACTAAACATAGAGACGACATACAAGGCGGCTCTCAGGCCAGGTTGTCGAAGTGCAGCTCTAGAAACACTTTGTTCCAAACTTTTGGGCTCATGAAAGCCTTGTGATAGGGTAGCTTAAAACAGTGATCCACCCTATCATGCCTTCGTGCATGCTTTACCTTAACTCTTGATCTGGTAGCGGAATTTTATTGCATGCTTGATATGATCATATATAGGAGCCAGACCACGACTCTTGTTTTTGCCTATAGTCTTACATATTTTTCAGAAGAATAATCAACCGTATATGTTGGCGACTTAATGTCCAAAGCTAGGGCGGGTGACAACCCAAACTCGAAGACTTGTAGTCTCATAAAATAGTTGAAAACATACCTGTAGAGTCAAATAATGTTGGCAGCTTAAAAATCAATAGCCAGTATGGGTAACAACCCAAAGACTTGCAGCCTCATGCCTACAGCTGTTTAAACCAAAATATACGGGTGACTTAAAGTCCAAAGCCAAGGCGGGTTGTACCCCAAAATACTCAAACATGAGCCACACAATCCGGAGCCTCATGACTCAGGTAGTCAAAAATTTGTACCAAAGAAAAAGCTTTCGATAAAAATATCCAAAGAAACTAGAAGAAAGATACAAAAATTTCAAATATTTGTTGGGCCGGTTTTCCAAAACACGACCAAACAAGTTGGCTCACAGGCCTTGTGCTTTCAAGGCCGCACAACCATTGAGTTTATACTAGCTCACTGTAAGCCGTCTCTCACGTGACACAAGCTGCCGTTTTAACCTTAACAAGTTCAGGGTCTTAAAAAAGATTGACTATTAAGAGTTTGGCAGGTCACCTGGCGGAGTAGCAAGTTGCAAATAGGCAGGTGTAACTCATAATATGGCGACTCAGGCCGGTCAAGAGGGTATGAAAGCTAAACTCATTGGGTTAGAAGCCCCCAAGTGACCTTATGAGCAATTAATAAAGACTCAGATACATAGAAATGAAATGACAGAGGCCCTGAATTTTCAGGGATGACAACTTTATTATATTGATCATAAAAAGATATATACATTGATAGAAGTATGTACAATGGGGAGAGCCGGTGGCTCAAGTATAATAAGACTGAAGATGAGCAATATTCCATGGCCTGTTGGTCTCCTACTCAAAGGTGTGTGACTCCTTGTGCTCACGTATATCATTGAGATAATACTAGCCATTATTAAGATTCTTACTGACCACAAAAGGTCCTTCCCAAGGTGGGGATAATTTGTGCATATCTGTCTGATGTTGAATTAGCCGGAGCACCAAGTCGCTTTCTTGGAACGCCCGAGTCTTGACTCTACGGCTATGATAGCGACGCAGGTCTTGCTGATATATTGCTGAACGAGCCGCTGCAAGATCACGTTCTTCATCTAAAGCATCAAGTACGTGTTGCCGTGTCGTCTCATTATCAGTTTCAACATAAGCCACCACTCAGGGCGAATCATGACGAATATCGCTTGGGAGAACCGCCTCTACACCATAGACCATAAAGAAAGGCGTATAGCCGATGGACCTGTTGGGGTAGTATTGATACTCCAAAGCATTGAAGGTAACTCCTCAACCCAATAACCTGGCATTCGTTCCAATGCAACAATAAGTCGGGGCTTGATGCCTCGCAAAATCTCTTGGTTAGACCTTTCCTTTTGACCATTAGATTGTGGATGATCCACAGAAGAAACATCAAGATGAATATGCTCTTTCTGACAGAACTCTTTCATAGCACCTTTAGACAAATTAGTGCCATTATCAGTGATGATGCTATGAGGGTAACCAAAGCGGAAGATCAGCTTCAAAAAAAAATGAACTGCAGTCGCCGCATCAAACTTGCTAACTGGCTTTGCTTCTACCCACTAGGTAAATTTATCCACCACCACCAGAAGGTGGGTCTTCTTATCCTTAGACCTCTTGAAAGTCCCAACCATATCAACCCCTAGACTGCAAATGGCCAAGTTATTGGAATCATCCAAAATTCTTGACTCGGCACATGAGCTCGTCGAGAAAATTTCTAACATCCATCACACATACTGACGATATATTATGCATCAACATGAGTCGTCAACCAATAAAACCCATGAGAAAATGCCTTAGCCACCAAGGATTTAGAGCCGGCATGATGACGACAATAACCTTCATCAATCTCTTGTAAGATCTCGCGGCCCTCCTCAGGAGAAACACGATGTTGAAACACACCTGTCACACTTCATTGGTGTAACTTGCCATTGAAAATAGTCATATATTTAGACCGGCGGATGATTTTTCTTGCCAAAATTTCATCCTCAAGTAACTCACCCCGGGTCATATAAGCCAGATAAGGCAGCATGCAATCTGGAATAGCATGAAGAGCCACCACCAACTATGCCTCCAGATCAGGAATAGCAAGATCCTCCTCAGATAGTAACTTGACCGAAGGGTTGTGTACATCAAGAAACACATTGGGAGGCACCGGTTTACGTTGAGACCCAACCTTGTGTAAGGCATCAGCCGCCTCGTTCTTCCGTTGATCAAGATGATCCACTTGATAACCCTTAAAGTGACTAGGAATATTATCAACCGCCCCGTGATAAGCCACCATTAGCGGGTCTTTAGAGTACCAAGTGCATGATACCTATTGAGCCACAAGATCCGAGTCACCCAAACACCTGACCCGACATAAGTTCACCTCGTTGGCCATACAAAGGGCATGGAGCAAAGCTTCATACTTAGCTGCATTGTTAGTGCAAGGAAACATTAACCTTAAAACATAACAAAATTTGTCACCTCGTGGGGAAGTCAAAATAAGTCCAGCCCTCGAGCCTTCCAATTGTCTTGACGCATCAAAATGGATCATCCAATACGTGTTATCAGGTTTCTCCTTAGGTGTCTGCAATTATGTCCAGTCATTGATGAAATCCACTAGAGCTTGAGATTTGATGGCTGCTCTTGGCATATATTTCAACCCATGGGGTCCAAGATCGGTTGCCCATTTAACAACCCAGCCTGTGGCCTCCCTGTTTTGAATAATGTCTCCTAAGGGAGCAGATCTGACCACTGTAATAGGATGACCAAGAAAATAATGCTTTAGCTTACGACTCGCCATGAACACCCCATACACCAGTTTCTACCAATGTGGGTGTCGCTGCTTGGACTCAATCAACACCTCACTGACATAATAAGCCGGCCGCTGAACAGGGTATTCCTTACCCGCCTCTTTGTGCTCCACAACTATCACCACACTGACAACCCTACTATTAGCTGCCACATACAGGAGCAATGGCTCTTTTTAACAGGACCAACAAGGATGGGTGGCTCAGGTAGCTATTTCTTGAGTGCCTCAAACACCTCATTGGTAGCATCACTCCAAACAAAATGATCTGTCTTCATCATCATCGGATATAAAGGTATTGCCTTCTCTCCCAGATGGCTTATGAACCGGCTCAATGCCGCAATACCACCTGCCAGGCGCTGGATGTCATTGACACACATCGGCTTAGCAAGCGAAGTGATGACCTTGATCTTCTCCGGGTTCGCTTCAATGCCCCTCTCTGAAACCAGAAATCCCAATAATTTACCTGCAGGCACACCAAATACGCATTTGGATGGGTTTAAGCATCATTTGTAGAATTAGTGATTGTCAAAAGTCTCCTTTAAATCATCAATAAGGGTCTCTTTCTTCCAGGACTTGACCACAATATCATCCACATAAGCATGAATGTTGCGTCCAATCTGACCGTGCAAGCAATTCTGAACACAATGCTTATAAGTCGCTTGGGCACTTTTGAGCCCAAAAGGCATATAACATAGCAAAAAGCTCCAAAAGGTGTGATGAAAGTTGTGTTATCTTGGTCTTTCACTGCCATCTTGATCTGATGATAACCAGAATAAGCATCCAAGAAACATAAGCTCTCACAACCCGCCGTGGCATCAATAATATGGTCGATATGAGTGAGAGCAAATGGATCAGCCAGACAAGCCTTGTTAAGATTTGTATAATCAACACACATACGCCAGGTATCGTTCTTCTTGAGTACAAGCACCGGGCTAGCCGACCACTCAGGGTGAAATACTTCAATAATAAACCTAGCCGCTAAAAGCCGGACCACCTCTTCTCCAATAGCTTTACCTCGTTCTTCATTGAAATGACGAAGGAACTGTTTAAACGGTTTAAATTTAGGATCCACATTTAGAGTGTGCTCAGTGAATTCTCTCGGTACACCCGACATGTCAGAAGGTTTCCATGCAAAGATTTCCTGATTCTCACGGATGAGCTCGATGAGCACGCTTTCCTATTTAGTATCCATGTTAGCCCCCACTGTGAACTGTTGAGATGAGTCGCTAGGAACAATGTCAACCTGTTTGGTATCATCAGCTTGAAATTTCAATAGAGGGTCATGCTCAGTGGTGGGCTTCTTCAGAGGAGTCATATCAGCCAGGTCAACATGATCCTTATAAAACTTGAGTTCTTCTAAAGCGCAGGCCGACTCAGCATAGGCAGCATCTCCTTGTTCACACTCCAAAGCAACTTTTTGATCACCATGGACCGTAAGTGTACCTTTCTACCCTAGCATCTTGAGCTGCAGATAAACATAATAGGGCCGGGCCATAAACCTGGCATAAGCCGGCCACCCAAACAAAGCATGATTCGGGCTTTTGATTTTAACTACTTCAAACCACAATGTCTCTGCTCTGTAGCTGTAGTCATAACCAAAGGCGACTTCCAGGGCAAACTTTCCAACGGGATACGCCGACTTACCCGGCACCACACCATGGAAAACTGTAGAAGATGTCTTAAGATCCTTATCAGTTAAATTCATCTGGCAAAAGGTGTCATAATGCAGGATGTTGATGCTGCTTCCTGCATCCATAAGCAGCTTAGTAAATTTATAACCCCCAACCTGAAGTGCGACCAACAAAGCCAGATGACCCAGATTTTCAACCCGGGGTGGGTGATCCTCCCTGCTCCATGTGAGTGGATATTATGACCACCACAGATACTGAGGTACAGCCGGCTCAACAGTATTGAACGCACGCTTATGAACCTTCCAATCTCGTTTACAAAGGATGGTGGTAAAAGCATGGTATTGGCCACCATTGAGCTACTTTGGAGTACTCTGGTATCCTGATTGGTTACCTTGTTGCTGGTTGCCCTAACCAGACTGTTGGCGATAACCACACTGAACGCTCTAGCCTTGATAACCAGAATTAGAACCGCCGCCACCAAAGCCGCCTCCCTACACACCGGATCCTGACCCACCGGGCGGCCCATGATTATTACCATGATTCTAAGTAAAGTTGGAATTCCTATACTCTCTCATGATGAAACAATCCTTCCAAGCATGACTCGCCAGCTTGTCAGGCAAACAATGCTTTGGGCAGGGCTCATTGAACATTGCCTCAAGATTGAAGTTTTTCCCACCAAAAGACGGCTTACCAGTACCATTGCGGCGCTGGCCCTTATACCCAGTGTTGGTGTTAGCCACAATATCCGACCCGCCCTCGGGGTGTCTGCGCTTAGCACCGTTGCCCTAGTTGTTGCTGTTATTCATCATCATATTCTGTTGCTGACCCTTGCCATTATTCTTCTTCTTACCCTTATTGGATTTCTCATTGTCGGATCCTGGTGAGGGAGTCTTGGACTAGGGGGTCCTCAGACGTCCGGACTATGGTACGTGGGCCGGACTGATGGGCTGTAAAGATACCGGACCGAAGATTATCTCCCGTGTCCTGACGGAACTCTCCTTGGCGTCCCAATGGGAAGACTCCTTTCTCTGTAACTGACTTTGTACGACCCTAGTCCCCCCCGATGTCTATATAAACCGGAGGGTTTAGTCCGTAGAGGGGAATAATCATAATCAGACATGCTAGACTTCTAGGGTTTTAGCCATTATGATCTTGTGGTAGATCAACTCTTGTAACCCCCATACTCATCAATATTAATCTAGCAGGACATAGGGTTTTACCTCCATCGAGAGGGCCCGAACTTGGGTAAACATTGTGTTCCCTGTCTCCTGTTACCATCAACCTCAGACGCATAGTTCGGGAACCCCTACCCGACATCCGCCGGTTTTGACACCAACATTGGTGCTTTCATTGAGAGTTCCGATGTGTCATCGCCAAGAGGTTCGATGGCCCCGTCAATCATCCACAACAACATTGTCCTGGGAGAAACCTTCCTCCCCAGAGAGATCTTCGTGTTCGGCGGCTTCGCACTGCGGGCCAACTCGCTTGGCCATCTAGAGCAGATCGATAGCTACGCCCCTGGCCATCAGGTCAGATTTGGAAGCTTGAACTATGTCACGGACATCCGCAGAGACTTGATCTTCGACGGATTCAAGACCGCGGCAGTAGCCGCTCCCTGTCACCATGATGAACATGACTTAAATCTATCATCGAACCATACCCAGGAGATAGAACCTGCAACTGCTCCGGCTCTAGATCCGGAGCAGATCACGCCATCTGAGGACAGGAGGCTCAACCCCGCCACGGAGGCCGCAAACTCAGCGGTGTTGGAGCCGCACACAGACCCAACCTCAAGTGAGGTCTGTGTTGCCACAACCTCGGGCACATTTCCGGCTACAGGTTCCGAAGCATGTGTGTCCGCGCACGTTGAGCTTGATCGGGCGTCGATCATTGAATTCAGCTCCGCGGACATCCTCTGGCACTCGCCTTTAGGCGACGTGCTAAACTCATTAAAAACACTCTCCTTAGTGGGGGACTCACAACCGAATTATATCCAGTTCGAACTGGAGGCTGATGACAGAGAATTTCGCTTTCCACCCCCGCCCACTTAATAGCCACTGTTGAAGACTTAACTGACATGCTCGATTACGGCTCCAACGACATCGACGGTATGGACGACGATGTCGGAGAAGAAGAGGCCCAAAACCCGCCATCTACCAGACGCTGGACAGCCACTTCCTCATACGACATATACATGGTGGATGCTCCAAAAGAGAATAGCGGCGATGACAAGGAAGATCCAGTTGATGATAAACCTCCTGAGATACAACCAAAACGCCGGTGTCAGCAGCACCGCTCTAAATCACGCCGCAGCAAAGCCAGCAACACCGGCATAGGAGAAGATAACACTCCGGACGGTGCCAAAGACAATGAAGACCCCGTTGAGGCAACTTCCGAACAAGATGGACGGGAAGATGGGCGAGTCAACCCTGATGAACAGACCATGCACGAAGACTCGAAGGACAACAATTATCTTCCACTCTCCGAGGATGAGGTGAGCCTCGGCAACGAGGATTTTATCGTGCATGAGGAACCTCTCGAGCAGGAGCGCTTCAAGCGCCGGCTAATAGCCAATGTAAGGAGCCTAAAAAGAAGCAGCAACATCTTCAAGATGATCAAGACCTACTCAATGACAGATGGACTAACATCTTGGAAGCTGAGGAGTACGACCTCAAGCGACCACTCAAAATTTACCCAAAGCGCAAATTACTACCTCAATTCGATGACGAGGTGTTGGAGCCCATGCCATCAGGGCACAATGCGGCCGACCGACCACCACGTGGTCGAGACAAAGCGGCAACCCAAGCCGAACACCAGCCCGTACCACCTTGCCGTAAAGACAAAGACAAAACTACTTAGGGATACACATATGATCTTCTGCAGGGCCTGAAGAATAAAGCAGGTCCAGCCAGATCGATCTATGGATCATGGGGGCGTGCCCCGACGCGCGATGACGGCTATCGAGCCAAACATGGCAAACATAGTTACGTCCGATCCGAAAACCGCAGACGGACTCCACCCTAAATACGTCGCGACCTGGCCCGATATAGAGGTGCCGCACACCCCCTCTACTTCACTGATGAAGTAATGGAACATGAATTTCCAAAAGGGTTCAAACACGTAAATATCAAATCATATGATGGAACCACATATCCCGCGGTATGGATTGAAGACTTTATCCTCCATATTCACATGGCGCGCAGCGATGATCTTCATGCCATCAAATACCTCCCCCTAAAACTCAAGGGGTCAGCTCGACACTGGCTGAACAGCCTGCCTGAAAACTCCATCGATAGCTGGGAGGACTTGGAAGAGGCCTTCCTTGATAACTTCCAAGGTACATATGTTCGACCTCCGGATGCTGATGACTTAAGTCACATAATTCAACAGCCCAGAGAGTTAGCCAGGAAACTCTGGACTAGGTTCTTAACTAAAGAGAACCAAATCATCGACTATCCGGATGCTGAAGCCTTGGCGGCCTTCAAGCACAGCATCCGGGACGAATAGCTCGCCCGACACCTCGGCCAAGAGAAGCCGAAGTCCATGGCTGCCCTTATGGCACTTATGACCCACTTTTGCATGGGCAAAGTTAGTTGGCTAGCCCATAGCAATAAAAGTACAAGCAAACGTGGCACCGCGGAAGCCAAAAACAGCAACGGCAAGCCCCGACGCAATAGACACAAGCGTCGAAACAACGGTGATAATACCAACGACACGGTGGTAAACGCCGGATTCAGTGGCTCCATGTCCGGCCAACGGAAGAAGCCATTCAAAAGGAACAATTCAGGCCCGTCCAGCTTGGACCGCATACTCGATCGCCCATGCCAGATAAACGACACTCCTGACAAACCAGCCAATCACAGGGAGTGTTGGGTTTTTAAACAGGCCGGCAAGTTAAATGCTGAGAACAAGGAGAAGGGGTCGCAAAGCAAAGATGATGACGAGGAGCCCCGGCCACCAAAAGCAGGGGGACAGAAGAAGTTTCCCCCCAAGTGAAAACGGTAAACATGATATACGCTACCCACATCCCCAAGAGGGAACGCAAGCGCGCGCTCAGGGACGTCTATGCGATGGAGCCAGTCGCCCCAAAGTTCAACCCATGGTTTTCCTGCCCGATCACTTTTGATCGCAGGGACCATCCGACTAGTATTTGTCATGGCGGTTCAGCCGCACTAGTCCTCGACCCAATCATTGATGGATTTCACCTCACGCGAGTCCTCATGGACGGTGGTAGCAGCCTGAACCTGCTCTATCAGGATACAGCGCGCAAAATGGGCATTAAACCATCAAGAATTAATCCCACAAAGACTACCTTTAAAGGAGTCATACGAGGTGTAGAGGCCCGCTGTACGGGCTCAATCACACTAGAGGTTGTCTTCAGATCTCCGGACAACTTCCGAAGCGAAGAGCTGATCTTCGATATTGTCCCCTTTCGCAGCGGCTATCATGCACTACTCGGACGAACCGCATTTGCATGCTTCAACGCGGTGCCACACTACACTTATCTTAAGCTTAAGATGCCCGGTCCATGCGGCGTCATAACAGTCAATGGAAACACGAAACGCTCCCTCCGCATCGAGGAGCACACCGCTGCGTTAGCAGCAGAAGTACAGAGCGGCCTCCTCAAGTAGAACCTTAATTCATCGGTCGAGCTCCCGGACACTGTCAAACGAGTCCGGACTACTCTACAGCAGGACAGCCCAGCTCGTCTAGAGCTTGACTAGCAATTCGGCCTCCGGCCCAGTCCCAACCAAGAAGCGGCATTCGTACCGCGCGTAAATAACTACGCACTCAAAATACCATGGGCACATACAGAGGCATAACTATCTTGTGATCCATAATACAGATCGATCGCTCCTGGACACACATACTTTCAATTTTTCCTTTTTATCCTTTTAGGTCTTTTTTCCGTAGGTTTCTTCTGACGACCTGATCATCGGTCCTATCGGCAGGATGGTTACACCAAGATGGCAAGAAGCACTGGCGTACAAGGGAATTATTAGATGGTCTCTTTAACGATCACTACACTTTCAGGACCCGCACGCAGCTCTCCCTTTGCTGTGGCATGTTAAATAGCCCAGTTGCTCACCGCGCCACTTGTTCAAATGCGCTTTGAAGTATTAATCAAACTATAATAGAAACAGCCTGCGGACCAACTTCTGCGGCACTAGCTTACTACCCTTTTTTCCTTTTTCTTTGATGATTTTCTCAAAGTTGTGACCGTACACTTTGGTACGCTTTAATCTGCCAGGGGCTTCATTGCAACCCATAATATGGCAACAAAGTCCGAACACTTTCTACAACATAGTTCGGCACCCCGAATTTAGCATTATATGCAATGGCTCCGAATCATGTCTTTGGTCAATAGTTGGGTTGCCCGGCTCCTGTGCTTACTACCTTACGTTCCGCTATATCGGCTAGGGTAGTAAAGGGAGAACTACTGCGATTGTATCCTGGTTTATCCGGATGAGCACCTCAGTAGAGAAAGCCGAAAACTGAATGTCATGATGCGGCAAGAGCCGGTCAGCTCTTCGGAGGATTCAAATATTTAGTGATTTTTTCCGCATTATGTGATGAATCGGCTTTTACCCGATCAGGTGTTTACAGCACCCTAGTTCAGATACTAGAGGCTATGCCTAAATTTTCATTGTAGAACTCCTATGGCTAAGTGAGGATGATAAAGACACAAAGTCCGATTGCCTGGTTTGTTGCGCTAAACACCTCCTTCAAGGACCAAACAAATTGGATCAAGAGTGTTTATATTCCATCCTGAACACCCCCGTACTACCTACGTGGGGGCTGAAGCCGACGACTGGCCAACCCTCAAAACTTCATAAACACGGCCGCACAGGAGGTAAAATATTAAATAAACATTATATTACATAGCCGAACTTGTTTTTATAATACAGGGCGAGACAACATAACTGTATTCATTCGAAGATTACATCCTTCGTACACTGCTTCGCCACAATGCGAGATCTCTCAAGGACTTTGCTGAAATATCGCTCGGGCGTGCGGTACTCCTTGCCCATGGGCGGTCCTTCAGTCACGACCATGGCAACATTCATCTTTGCCCACTGCATCTTGACACGGGTGAAGGCCATCTGCGCACCTTCGATACAAACCGACCGCTTGATGGCATCAAGCTGAGGGCAGGCGTCTACTAGCCACTTCACGAGACCGAAGTAGCTGCTGGGTATAACTTCAGCTGGCCACAACCGGACTATCAAGTCCTTCATGGCCAGTTCGGCCACCCTATGCAGTTCGACCAGCTATTTTAGCTGGTCGCTCAAGGGCACCGGATGTTCTGGTGCAAGGTATTGCGACCAGAACAACTTCTCCGTCGAGCTCCCCTCTCCGGCTAGGAAGAATTCAGCAGCATCAGAAACGGTATGCAGCACATCCACAAACTCCCCTGGAGAACTCCAAATCTGGGTCAGTAAGAGATATCTCTTCTTCACATACTTGCTTTGCATAATAAAAGCCTTACCCGCCACGATCTTTTTGGCCTCCTAGATTTCCTGGAGGGCGCCTTGGGCTTTGGTCCGAGCCTCTTGTGTGCTCTGGCGGGCCTTCTCAAGTTCGGACTCTTGGTCCGCATGCTGACACTCCAAGGACTTGTATTTCTTCAAAGCGTCCTGGAGCTCCTGCTGGACCTCCCCAACCCTGGCCTCATGCTTCTTCCGGACGGCTTGTTCCTTCCCCGCCCTCTCCTCGGCCCCGGCCAGCACTTTCTTGAGGGTTTCAACCTCAGTCGCCGCTCCTACAAACATCATAGCACTACAATCAATATACATCATTTATTCTTTCCAAATATACAGCAAGTCTCCACATACCTTGCTTGTCCTCCAGCTGCCTTTTTACAAGGCCGAGCTCTTCTTCGGCCCGCTCCAGACTCTGCTTTAGTCCAGAGACCTCAACGGCATGAGAGGTCGCAGCCAGCAGCGACGCCTATGTTCATAAGACATATTTAGTTAGTTTCCTGCGAAAATTGCTTGATCCTCTGTCCGACTTTTCTTTCCGAACACCGGATAGTGTCTCAGGGGCTACACTGTCTATACTATGACCTCCTCTTTCGCATCGCTTACCTCAAAGTCTGTCAGCAGGCTTGTGCAAGCTTCGGTTAATCCACTCTTGACAGAATGAAACCTCCAACCACCATACCCATAAGGATACGGTGTTCCTCCACAATGGAAGCGCCTCGCGGCGCTTCTAGTAGATTATCTTGTGCCTCTGGCTGGATAGATGTCACCGACCGAATAGGCACACCTCCTTCTTTCGAAGGAGGCTGCTTGTCAGATTCTGGAGGAGTATAGGTCTCTCGAACCATATTCGTCTAGAGTCCGAACTGGACACGGCCCCCATCGCCAGTCTCCATGGGGGTTCTCTCTCCCAGGTGTCCTGTGGCCGAATGGTCACCCTCTGGTGCCATCCGGACAGCCTCCTGAACCTCTCCCTGGCCCGGGAAGGTCCTTTGGGACAGCACCTCGTTGTCGCCCTTAGCTGTGGGAGATTGAGCGGACGGTGGTGACTCGCTGGTCATCGCCTTTGATTCCAGCGAACCTCTAGATGAGGATCACAGGGAGCTGTCGTGGACCGGACTACAAGCGCATGATTTAACACGTTAAAACTACAAACCGAAGAGGCCGAATATATGAATATGTCAAAGTCTTTTGAGTACTCACAATGCGGCCAGGGGCTTGTTTCGGCGGCGCGGCTCTGGGCTGCTGTCAACGTCCCACGTGGAGTTATCCACGAGGGAGCTCTTCCCCCTATTGGACGCCTCTGCCTCCAGGTTTGTGGGGGCCACCCTCTTCATGTTTCCCCCCTCAGGCAGCGGAGCCGGACACTTAATCCGCTCCGCTTTCTCTGTCCATACCTGAAAAAATAACTAGTGGAGTTTAGGTATCTTCCTTGGATAAGCAAGTAGAGGATACACAACACGAAAGACTTACCGCACTGGCAGGATGGGCCAGATCATGCCCGTGGTCCTTGTTTGTCTCCTGCGGTGTCTTGTTGCCCTTGAAGAGCAACTTCCACATATCTTCATGCGTTGTTCCGAAGAGCCTCTCCAAGGTCCGGTGCTTCTCTAGATCGAATTCCCACAAAGGGCAAGTCCGGCTCTGGCATGGAAGGATCTGGCGAACTAACATCACCTGGATCACATTGACGAGCTTGATGTTTTTGTCCACCATGCTTTGGATGCGTGTTTGTAGCGCTATCATCTCGTCTGACTAGGACCAATTCGGGCCCTTCTCTATCCAGGAGGTGAGCTGCATTGGCACTCCGTACTTGAATTCGAGAGCCGCGGCCCAGGTGGTATCGCGGGGCTCTGTGATATAGAACCACAGTTTCTGCCACTCTTTGATGGTCTCCACAAAAGTACCCTTGGGCCATGTGACATTGGGCAGTTTGCTCACCATGGTGCCTCCGCACTCCGCATGTTGGCCATCCACCACCTTCGGCTTCACGTTGAAGATCTTGAGCCATAGTCTGAAGTGGGGTGGAATGCCGAGGAAAGCCTCACACACGACAATGCATGCCAAGATGTTGATGAAAGAGTTTGGAGCTAGATCATGGAAATCTAGCCCGTAATAAAACATGAGTCCACTGTCGAAAGGTTGGAGAGGAAACCCTAACCCGCAGACGAAATGGGGGATAAACACCACCCTCTCATTGGGCTTCGGGGTAGGGATGATTTGCCCCTTGGCCGGAAGCCGATGGGCGATTTCCTTCGCTAGATACCCGGCCTCCCGAAGCTTGGTGATGTCCTTCTCCTTGATGGAGGAGGCCATCCATTTACCCTACGCTCCAGATCCAGACATGGTCAAGTGCTTCCTTGAGGCGGAAAAGAAGAGGACTCGGGCGCTGGAGATTGAGAATGGGAGGGCAGAGAGGAGGAGAAGGCGTGGGTGAAAGAAGGGAATCCTTATCTCCTTATAAAGACAGTGAATATCAAGCGCCTCCCCACTCGCCTTAAAACTTGCCTGTTCCCAAGAGTTGTGCGAACGGTGCGGTTGGATTACCCATGCCCGTATTGATGAGAATCCCGCAATAAGGGGACACGATCTCTGCTTTGACAAGACGTGCCAATGAGACCGCGTCTCGAAGCGGCAGGCCAAAAAACGGTTCGAAATAATGACCGGGTGGTGACGTGATGTCCCGTTACCAATAGTTGTCAGCAGATTGGACTCAAGATATACTACTCTCTGCGGTTGTGTGTGGAATTTGTTTTGGAGAGCCGGACACATTTGTTGCGTCCGAAGACTGTGTTGGAGTATTCGAAGGAGGAACCCGCCTTGGAATGTCGAAGCTAGTTTGCGCGCCGGACACCTCATCATTGAAGCCTGGTTCAGGGGCTACTGAGGGAGTCCTGGATTAGGGGGCCCTCGGATGTCCGGACTATGGTACGTCGGCTAGACTGATGGGCTATAAAGATATCAGACCGACGATTATCTCCCGTGTCCGGACGAGACTCTCCTTGGCCTGGAAGGCAAGCTTGGCGTCCCAATAGGAAGACTCCTTTCTTTGTAACCAACTTTGTACAACCCTAGTCCCCTCCAGTGTCTATATAAACAGGAGGGCTTAGTCCGTAGAGGGGAATAATCATAATCAGAGAGGCTAGACTTCTAGGGTTTTAGCCATTACGATCTCGTGGTAGATCAACTCTTGTAACCCCCATACTCATCAATATTAATCTAGCAGGACGTAGGGTTTTACCTCCATCGAGAGGGCCCAAACCTGGGTAAACATTGTGTTCCCTGTCTCTTGTTACCATCAACCTCAGACGCACAGCTCGGGACCCCCTACCCGAGATCGCCGGTTTTGACACCGACACCTGGGTCTTTGGTATTATCAGAGTCTGCGTATTTGATAAGAGCCGTCATGAGCTCCCCATGTCATTACAATGACGTTTAAGCCGCCCAAGCTTTTGCTTGAGAGGGGTAAAATGACAATTCTTCTCTAAAACCAGGACCACGGAACCCACCGCGATGCTATCCGATGAGTGGATAATAGCTGAGACCCGGTGGACCCAATGGTGGGCCGACTCATCCTCACATTGCACACAATTATCAAGGTCGATAATCGTGAGAGGCTGCTTGCATGTACCCTTAAAGTTGTGAATAAACCATGCCTTTAGCTCCACCCATGAACTGATGGAATTGGCAGGCAAGCTTTTTAACCATGTGCGGGCTGGCCCATCCAACATCATAGTAAAATACTTAGCATAGACTGCATCATTGACGTCCAACATCTCCATAGCCAACTCATAATTCTCAATCCAGGGCTCAGAAGGGAGATCAACTGTATAATTAGGCACCTTATGAGGGCCCTTAAAATCCTTGGGTAGATGTTCATTACGGGGAGCTGGAACCAAACATGGCACTCCCACTGTCCTAGAGATCATCCCAGCTTCAACTGAGGCCGAAGGGTGGACTGGAGGCTGCTAATATGCTCCTAGTAGGGCCACTGCTGCTGCCTCCACCTCTTGGCGAGCTCTGGCTTGGTCCACAAGTGTCTGGGTATGAGTAAGGGGCGGGTCATCATTGCGGGGTGGGTTGCGACGTCATTCGCTACTGGAAACCGCCGGCGACTCAATACGCCGGCTATAACTTCGACTCATGCGTGAAGTTGAATGAATATGCTCACGACTATATGAATAAGCCACATGCTGCGCTACAGCCGTCTGAAGAAGTTCCACCGCGTTCCGGGTCTCCACTTCAACCGGAGACTCGCCCTCAATGGGAATAGCTGCCAGCCACGTTGCTGGCGCTATCATATATCCAACGAGCTAGAATATGGCCAGAGGGTGTTGGAACCCGTCGAGGTGGGGTCTGATCCCTATGAGGTGGATCCGGTAAACGAGGCTGAGCCACCGCCCTGCTCCCTAGCGCCTCTAAAGCCCGGGTTGCACCGGACGGGTCACATGTTCCTGCCCCGGGCATGTTAAAAAGGTTCTGCCCCTCATAATGTTAAGGTAGCCGGCTCTGATGCCTCCTTCGAAGAATAGCATTGGACGCATTCTGATCCAGACTCAGGCAAAAAGCTTCTGCCCTTATATGCTGTGATTCGGCATCCATCAGGGCTCGCTCTGTCGGCATCCTAGCATTCTCTGCATTAAGAACTTCCCGAGCCTTAGCCACTTCATCTCGAACCTTTGCAAATTCTGCATTGTGCTGCGCCTGATTCTCCACATTAACCTCTGTTGCCAACAGAGTCATTAACGTGTCCAAAAGCCCAGATAAAACCTGAGCCAAAGGCCGGTCTTAGTCATTAGCCCCAGCTGTCGCAGCAGAAGTTGAACCAGACATCATAGCAGCCGCTGTTGATGAATCAAGAGTCGGCCCGGTACCAGCCATAAAGATTGCAGCCCTGGACGGCAGCTCATAGGAGTCCGGAATACTATCGCCATCGGAGTAGCCCCCAAGCCCGCCGTCTTGATGTTGATAGATCGATTCCGTCTCTCCGGTCGAGCAGATTTTTGGCTATAAATTTTGCATACAAATCCGATTGAGACATTTTTTATATCAAAATCAACTGCTTCGACAAGATGCACAACCTTAATGTTTAAATCTTTTCCATCTGAGGCTATCTTAATTGGGTTTCAAGCTATTCTTTAATCTAGTGTCAACATGAGCATCTCTGAACTTGTCATAACTTTTGCATCTGAGCGCTGTTTTAGACCATCTTCATATCCATATTGATCTTCTCGAAGAGATCCATCCCATGGTGACTTTCAATAATAATTTTAAATTAATCTTGACATAGCTTCAAGCTATTCTTTATGATCGTGCCTCTTTTGAGAGTCAACACAATAGTACTTAAAGTGGTGATTTGCTTTATTATACTAACAGATCTCATGAAGGTTTTGTTAAGTTTTTGTGATTGAAGTTTTCAAGTTTTGGGTGAGATCATGATGGATGAAAGAATAACGAGTGAAAAGAGCCTAAGCTTGGGGATGCCCATGGCACCCCAGGGTAATATTCAAGGAGTACCAAGCAACTAAGCTTGGGGATGCCTCGGAAGGCACCTCCTCTTTCTTCTAACGACCATCGGTAATTTTACTTTTATCTATATTTTTATTCATCACATATCATGAGTTTTGTTTGGAGCATCTTGTATTATATGAGTCTTTGCTTTTTAGTTTATCACAATCATCCTTGCTGGACACACCTATTTGAGAGAGCCATAATGATGCTATGATTTGTTAGAATTGCTCTATGTGCTTCACTTAAATTTTTTGAGCTATGTAATTGCTCTAGAACTTCACTTATATATTTTTGAGCATGGTGGCGATTTAAAATTTTGAAGAAATATGCTCTCGTTCTTCACTTAGATCATTTAGAGAGTTCGTAAATTTTGAAGAAATTCTCTCATGCTTCACTTAGATCATTTTGAGAGTTAGATTTTTTTTGAAGAAATGCTCCCAATCTTCACTTAGATTATTTTGAGAGTTGAAAATTTTGAAGAAATATTTATGCTCTTGTGCTTCACTTAGACTTGTTTGAGAGCTTGCTAGTAGCAATGGTAATATATGAAATTAGTCCCAAAGTGATAGATATTCAAGGGGGTATAATAAAAACATTCATGAAGATCATTGGATATTATAAACTTGATTCCTTGTAACAGTTTTGAGATATGGAGATAGTAATATGTGAGTCGTGTTGGTGAGCAATTATGCTTTAGTAAGAATATTGGTGTTAAGGTTTGTGATTCCCTATGCAAGCACGAAAGTCAATAGTTATGCAATGAAGTTACATCCTTCTTGTGGTGCATTATTCAGTGTTAGTTATGTGTAATGCTCATTTATGATCGTTTTCATTTTTTGGTTGGTTGCTTCTCAATCTATATGCTAGCCTTTCCTTGTAATAAACGGGGATACTGCTCGTGCATCCAACTCCTTAAACCCAAAGTTGTGCCAAATGAGTCCACCATACCTACCTATATGCAGTATCTCCATGCCGCTCCAACACTACTGCAAGATGCCGCTAACGCGACACTATGATCAGAGACCCTTCGATGAAACTATGTGTGATGCAATAATCATAGACGGTGGTGTAAAACCCGTCAAAAATGGTGCAAAATGTTTGCGATGATGGATGCATCAAACACAATTCAGATTTTAGTTGTGTGTGCGATGCAGGGCAAACAGATCAGTTCAATTAACGGTTTGCGATGAGGCGGAACAAAAGAACGGGCAGCCAGATGAAGGTGTGTGCGATATACAACATACATTTCACTCGGATGAACTATTTGTGATTAGGAAACACAAAAGAAACGGTCAGCCAAATCAAGATGTGTCCGATATACGGCTTAGGGTTCGCTCAGATGAACTATTTGCGTTGAGCCAAGAGAACAGAAATGGTTCAATATAACAACATGTGTGTGATACGCGGCAAACAGGTCTGTAATCAAAAATGCGTGCGAAGACCGATAATAACACAGACGATTGCTGCTAATAAGACGTGTGTGTTGTGCGATGGGATTGCATACAGAACAACATATATGTATAACACTTATAAGGACATGGTTGCATAACCAAATTAAACATCCAATTACATAGGTGGCTACTACAACCATGGTATTTGCATGCACCAAAGTAAACTATTACATGCATAAATTACATAGGTGGCTACTACACACATGACATTTCCACACACCGAAGTAAACTATATATTACATGCATGATTAACTAGGATAAACGGTCATCTAATCATCATCTACCTCTTGTGATGCTTGCTCTGCTTGTGGCTCGATCCGGCCTCATCGATCTCGGTAACGAGGCACTTCCTCATGTCAATGATTCGCCTGTGCATCTCGTAGCATGTGTATACACTCTTGGCCGTGAACCTAAGGTGAGGTTCATCCAGTTGCCGCATCCAGGCCCCGTTCCACGATATGGGACATGTTCTGTTGGCATCCGGCCTCATCTTTTCATAGTATGGGTTGACGATGGCCGATGCGAGTTCAACCAGGGAGTCCTTCTTTGTGCTGCCCCAGACCCTATAGTGCTCATGGATTTCGACAAGGTTCTTGCCAGCCCAAGCCTGTAACCCTGAGCGCTTTTACATCCTCGGTGGTTTCCACCGTAGCAAACTTGTAGTCGGTATTGTTGACAAACCTGGTGAAACGGTTGCAAGGCTCTGTGGCCATGCAGTAGTGGTAGATGAGGACATGATGTCGCACGCACAACTAGGTGATGGCAACCTTCTGATCTATGTTGGGACGACCAGCGGTGTACTGCAGGTCGATGCCGGCCATCTTGTACTTGTCTCGAGCAAGCAACTACTCAATGGTGTGGATGTAATCTGAAGGAAATATGCCCTAGAGGCAATAATAAAGAGGTTATTTTATATTTCCTTATATCATGATAAATGTTTATTATTCATGCTAGAATTGTATTAACCAGAAACTTGATACATGTGTGGATACATAGACAAAACATCGTGTCCCTAGTGAGCCTCTACTAGACTAGCTCGTGAATAAAAGATGGTTAAGTTTCCTAATCATAGACACGTGTTGTCATTTGATGAATGAGATCACATCATTAGGAGAATGATGTGATGGACAAGACCCATCCTTAGCTTACCATAATGATCGTTAAGTTCTATTGCTATTACTTTCTTCAAGTCAAATACATATTCCTTCGACTATGAGATTATGCAACTCCCAAATATCGGAGGAATACCTTGTGTGCTATCAAACTTCACAACGTAACTGGGTGATTATGAAGATTTTGTACAGGTATCTGCGAAGGTGTTTGTTGGGTTGGCATAGATCGAGATTAGGATTTGTCACTCCGAGTATCGGAGAGGTATCTCTGGGCCCTCTCGGTAATGCACATCATGATAAGCCTTGCAAGCAATGTGACTAATGAGTTAGTTGTGGGATGATGCATTACAGAACAATTAAAGAGACTTGTCGGTAACGAGGTTGAACTAGGTATGAAGATACGGATGATCGAATCTCGGGAAAGTAACATACCGGTGACAAAGGGAATAACGTATGCTGTCATTACGATACGACCAATAAAGATCTTCATAGAATATGTGGGAACCAATATGAGCATCCAGGTTCTGCTGTTGATTATTGACCGGAGAGGTGTCTCGGGCATGTCTACATAGTTCTCGAACCCGTAGGGTCCGCACGCTTAACGTTCGATGATGATTTTGTATTATATTAGTTATGTGATTTGGCGACCGAATGTTGTTCAGAGTCTGGGATGAGATCACAGACATGAAGAGGAGTCTCAAAATGGTCGAGAGGTAAAGATTCATATATAGGACGATGATATTCGGACACCAGAAGTGTTCCGGGGGTACCGGGTACATATCGGGTCACCGGAAGGGGTTCCAGGCACCCCCCCGGCAAAGATTTGGGCCTATTGGGCGAAGAGGGGAAACACAGCAGCCAGCATGGGCTACAAGAGGCCGAATAGGAAGAGGAAGGAAAGGGGGGAAGAGAGAAAGGAAGGGGAGGGATTCGGCCTCCCACTTCCTTCTCTCCCCCCTCCTCTTTCCTTCTCCCTCCGGAAAACAAGGAAAGGGGGGCGAATTGGGGTGGGAGCCCAAGTAGGATTCAGCCTACATGGGCACCCCCTTGGGTGCCTCTTCCCCCCTCCAACCTATAAATATGTGGGGAGGGGGCGCCTAGAACACACAGAAACAACTGTTAGCCGTGTGCGGCGCCACCCTCCATAGTTTACTCCTCCTTCCATATTGTCGTAGTGCTTAGGTGAAGCCCTGCGCTGATCACTTCACCATCACCACGCTGTTGTGCTGATGAAACTCTCCCTCGACACTCTGCTGAATCAAAAGTTCGAGGGATGTCATCGAGCTAAACGTGTGCAGAACTCAGAGGTGACATACGTTCGGTGCTTGATCGGTTGAATCCAGAAGAAGTTCGACTACATCAACCGCGTTGTCAAACGCTTCCGCTTTTGGTCTACGAGGGTACGTGGACACACTCTCCCCTTCTCGTTACTATGCATCTCCTAGATAGATCTTGCGTGAGCGTAGGAATTTTTTTGAAATTGCATGCTACGTTCCCCAACAGTGGCATCAAAGCCAGGTCTATGCGTAGATGATATGCACGAGTAGAACACAAAGAGTTGTGGGCGGTGATCATCATACTAATTACCACCAATGTCTTATTTTCATTCGGTGGTATTGTTGGATAAAGCGGCACGGATGCTTATACGTCTCCAGCGTATCTATAAGTTTTGATTGTTCCATGCTGTTTTATTATCAATCTTGGATGTTTCATAATCATTTTATAGTCATTTCATATCATTTTTGGTACTAACCTATTAACATAGTGCCCAGTGCCAGTTCCTGTTCCTGTTTTTTTCCATGTTTTTAACATCACAGTAAATCAATATGAAACGAATTCCAAATGGCACGAAACTTTATGATGATTTTTTATGGGCCAAAAGGAAGCAGATGGGCCCTGGTTGCACATGGGGGTGCCCCGAGGGGGGCACAACCCACCAGCACGCGCCAGGAGGCCCTAGTGCGCCCTGGTGGGTTGTGCCCACCTCGGGTGCCCCCAGGACCACCTCTTCGCTCTACCAATATCCAAATGTTCCCAAAACCCTAGGGGAGTCGACGAAATATTCATCCAGCCGCCGTAGAGTCCAGAAACACCAGATCCAATCTAAACACCATCACAGAGGGGTTCACCACTTCCATTGGTGCCTCTCTGATGATGCGTGAGTAGTTCCTTGTAGACCTTCGGGTCTGTAGTTAGTAGCTAGATGGCTTCGTCTCTCTCTCTTGATCCTCAATACAATGGTCTCTTGGAGATCCATATGATGTAACTCTTTTGCGGTGTGTTTGTTGGGATCGATGAACTTTGAGTTTATGGTCAGATCTATGTTTTTATATCCATGAAAGTATTTGAGTTTCTTTGATCTCTTTTATGCATGACAAACCTCGAGAGGTTCTCGTGACGTGAGCCATGATGATCGAGACCAGGTGGGCGTCAGGCGGGCGCCAGCGCACGCAGCGTCCTTGTTTCCTCTTTGGTGCTAAGAGGGCAAGCGCAGGCGCGGAGTACCGAGGCATCAACCAAAGGTTTCCATATCGGTGCAACGAGACCAAGACCAGTAGGACGGCAAGACGGAGGTCACCATGGAGCCCAAGGTGGCGTCACCACCAGAGCCTTTTGCAGGAGAAGACCACTTTTGTTAGGATAAGATGTTCTAGCTGCCCCCTTTCAAATTGGCCATTGTTGGCTCCCTTCCCGCTCAATATTTGGGGAGAGTGAAGGAAATATGCCCTAGAGGCAATAATAAAGTTATTATTTATTTCTTATATCATGATAAATGTTTATTATTCATGCTAGAATTGTATTAACCAGAAACATAATACATGTGTGAATACATAGACAAACAGAGTGTCACTAGTATGCCTCTACTTGACTAGCTCGTTGATCAAACATGGTTATGTTTCCTAACCATAGACATGAGTTGTCATTTGATTAACGGGATCACATCATTAGGAGAATGCTGTGATTGACTTGACCCATTCCGTTAGCATAGCACTTGATCGTTTAGTTTGTTGCTATTGCTTTCTTCATGACTTATACATGTTCCTATGACTATGAGATTATGCAACTCCTGTTTACCGGAGGAACACTTTGTGTGCCACCAAACATCACAACGTAACTGTGTGATTATAAAGGTGCTCTACGGGTGTCTCCGAAGGTACTTGTTGGGTTGGCGTATTTCAAGAATAGGATTTGTCACTCCGATTGTCGGGGAGGTATCTCTGGGCCCTCTCGGTAATGCACATCACCTAAGCCTTGCAAGCATTGCAACTAATGAGTTAGTTGCAGGATGATGTATTACGGAACGAGTAAAGAGACTTGCCGGTAACGAGATTGAACTAGGTATTGAGATACTGACGATCGAATCTCGGGAAAGTAACATACCGATGACAAAGGGAACAACGTATGTTGTTATGCGGTCTGACCGATAAAGATCTTCGTAGAATATGTGGGAGCCAATATGAGCATCCAGGTTCCACTATTGGTTATTGACCGGAGACGTGTCTCGGTCATGTCTACATTGTTCTCGAACCCGTAGGGTCCGCACGCTTAAGGTTTTGATGACAGTTACATTATGAGTTTATGAGTTTTGATGTACCGAAGGAGTTCGGAGTCCCGTATGAGATCGGGGACATGACGAGGAGTCTCGAAATGGTCGAGACGTAAAGATCGATATATTGGACGACTATATTCGGACATCGGAAAGGTTCCGAGTGATTCAGGTATTTTTCGGAGTATCGGAGAGTTACAGGAATACGTATTGGGCCTTATTGGGCCATACGGGAAAGAAGGAAAAAGGGCCTCAAGGGTGGCCGCACCCCTCCCCTTGGTCTGGTCCGAATTGGACTAGGGAAGGGGGGCGCCCCCTTCCTTCCTTCTCCTTTTCCCTTCCTCTTTTCCTATTCCATATGGGAGGTGGAATCCTACTAGGACTAGGGAGTCCTAGTAGGACTCCACACTTGGCGTGCCCCCTCCTAGGGCCGGCCTCCTCCTCCCTTGCTCCTTTATATATGGGTGCAGGGGGGCACCCCAAAGACACAACAATTGATCATTGATCTCTTAGCCGTGTGCGGTGCCCCCTTCCACCATAATCCTCGATAATATTGTAGCGGTGCTTAGGCGAAGCCCTGCGATGGTAGAACATCAAGATCGTCACCACGCCGTCGTTACGGAACTCTTCCCCGACATTTTGCTGGATCGGAGTTCGGGGATCGTCATCGAGCTGAACGTGTGCTAGAACTCGGAGGTGCCGTAGTTTCGGTGCTTGATCGGTCGGGCCGTGAAGACGTACGACTACATCAACCGCGTTGTGTTAACGCTTCCGCTTTCGGTCTACGAGGGTACATAGAGAACACTCTCCTCTCTCGTTGCTATGCACCACCCTGATCTTGCATGTGCGTAGGAATATTTTTGAAATTACTACGTTCCCCAACAGTGGCATCAGGGCCTAGGTTTTATGCGTTGATGTTATGCACGAGTAGAACACAAGTGAGTTGTGGGCGATATAAGTCATACTGCTTACCAGCATGTCATACTTTGGTTCGGCGGTATTGTTGGATGAAGCGGCCCGGACCGACATTAAGCGTACGCTTACGCGAGACTGGTTCTACCGATGTGCTTTGCACACAAGTGGCTGGCGGGTGTCAGTTTCTCCAACTTTAGTTGAACTGAGTGTGGCTACGCCCGGTCCTTGCGAAGGTTAAAACAGCACCAACTTGACAAACTATTGTTGTGGTTTTGATGCGTAGGTAAGAACGGTTCTTGCTAAGCCCGTAGCAGCCACGTAAAACTTGCAACAACAAAGTAGAGGACGTCTAACTTGTTTTTGCAGGGCATGTTGTGATGTGATATGGTCAAGACATGATGCTAAATTTTATTGTATGAGATGATCATGTTTTGTAACCAAGTTATCGGCAACTGGCAGGAGCCATATGGTTGTCGCTTTATTGTATGCAATGCAATCGCACTGTAATGCTTTACTTTATCACTAAGCGGTAGCGATAGTCGTGGAAGCATAAGATTGGCGAGACAACAACGATGCTACGATGGAGATCAAGGTGTCACGCCTGTGACGATTGTGATCATGATGGTACTTCGGAGATGGAGATCACAAGTACAAGATGATGATGGCCATATCATATCACTTATATTGATTGCATGTGATGTTTATCTTTTATGCATCTTATCTTGCTTTGTTTGACGGTAGCATTATAAGATGATCCCTCACTAAATTATTAAAGTATAAGTGTTCTCCCTGAGTATACACCGTTGCGAAAGTTTTTCGTGCTGAGACACCACGTGATGATCGGGTGTGATAGGCTCTACGTTCAAATACAACGGGTGCAAAATAGTTGCACATGCGGAATACTCAGGTTAAACTTGATGAGCCTAGCATATAACAGATATGGCCTCGGAACACGGAGACCGAAAGGTCGAGCGTGAATCATATAGTAGATATGATCAACATAGTGATGTTCACCATTGAAACTACTCCATCTCACGTGATGATCGGACATGGTTTAGTTGATTTGGATCACGTGATCACTTAGAGGATTAGAGGGATGTCTATCTAAGTGGGAGTTCTTAAGTAATATGATTAATTGAACTTTAATTTATCATTAACTTAGTCCTGGTAGTATTAGCATATCTATGTTGTAGATCAATAGCTCGCGTTTAGCTCCCCTGTTTCATTTTTGATATGTTCCTAGAGAAAACTAAGTTGAAAGATGTTAGTAGCAATGATGCGGATTGGATCCGTGATTTGAGGTTTATCCTCATTGCTGCACAGAAGAATTATGTCTTTGATGCACCGCTAGGTGACAAACCTATTGCAGGAGTAGATGCAGATGTTATGAACATTTGGCTAGCTCAATATGATGACTACTTGATAGTTTAGTGCACCATGCTTAAACGGCTTAGAATCGGGACTTCAAAGACGTTTTGAACGTCATGGACCATATGAGATGTTCCAGGAGTTGAAGTTAATATTTCAAGCAAATACCCGAGTTGAGAGATATGAAGTCTCCAACATGTTCTATAGCTAAAAGATGGAGGAGAATAGCTCAAGCAGTGAGCATGTGCTCAGATTGTCTGGGTACTACAATCGCTTGAATCAAGTGGGAGTTAATCTTCCAGATAAAATAGTGATTGACAGAATTCTCTAGTCACCATCACCAAGTTAGTAGAACTTCGTGATGAACTATGATATGCAAGGGATAACGGAAACGATTCCAAGCTCTTCGTAATGCTGAAATCGACGAAGGTAGAAATCAAGAAAAATATCAAGTGTTGATGGTAGACAAGACCACTAGTTTCAAGAAAAGGCCAAAGGGAAGAAGGGGAACTTCAAGAAGAACGGCAAGCAAGTTGCTGCTCAAGTGAAGAAGCCCAAGTCTGGTCCTAAGCCTGAGACTAAGTGCTTCTACTGCAAAGGGACTGGTCACTGGAAGCGGAACTGCCCCAAGTATTTGGCGGATAAGAAGGATGGCAAAGTGAACAAAGGTATATTTGATATACAGATTATTGATGTGTATTTTACTAGTGTTCGTAGCAACCCCTCGGTATTTGATACTGGTTCAGTTGCTAAGAGTAGTAACTCTAAATGGGAGTTGCAGAATGAACATAGACTAGTTAAGGGTGAAGTGACGATGTGTGTTGGAAGTAGTTCCAAGATTGATATGATCATCATCGCACACTCCCTATACTTTTGGGATTAGTGTTGAACCTAAATAAGTGTTATTTGGTGTTTGCATTGAGCATGAATATGATTTGATCATGTTTATTGCAATACGGTTATTCATTTAAGTAAGAGAATAAATTGTTGATCTGTTTACATGAACAAAACCTTATATGGTTACACACCCAATGAAAACGGTTCGTTGGATCTCGATCGTAGTGATACACATATTCATAATATTGAAACCAAAAGATGCAAAGTTAATAATGATGGTGCAATTTATTTTTGGCACTGCCGTTTAGGTCATATTGGTGTAAAGCGCATGAAGAAAATCCATGCTGATGGCCTTTTGGAATAACTTGATTATGAATCAGTTGATGCTTGCGAACCAGGCCTCATGGGCAAGATGACTAAGACTCCGTTCTCCGGAACAATGGAGCGGGCAACAGATTTGTTGGAAATCATACATACTGATGTATGTGGTCCGATAAATATTGAGGCTCGTGGCAGGTATCATTATTTTCTGATCTTCACAGATGATTTGAGCAGATATGAGTATATCTACTTGATGAAACACAAGTCTGAAACATTTGAAAAGTTCAAAGAATTTCAGAGTGAAGTGGAGAATCATCGTAACAAAAATAAAAGTTTCTACGATATGATCGTAGAAGTAAAATATTTGAGTTATGAGTTTGGCCTTCAGTTAAAAACAATGTGAAATAGTTTCACTACTCACGCCACCTGGAACACCACAGCATAATGGTGTGTCCGAACGTCATAATCGTACTTTATTAGATATGGTGCGATCTATGATGTCTCTTACCGATCTACCACTATCGTTTTGGGGTTATGCATTAGAGATAGCTGCATTCACGTTAAATAGGGCACCATTTAAATCCGTTGAGACGACACCGTATGAACTATGGTTTGGCAAGAAACCTAAGCTGTTGTTTCTTAAAGTTTGAGGTTGCAATGCTTATGTGAAAAAGTTTCAACCTGATAAGCTCTAACCCAAATCGGAGAAGTGCTTCTTCATAGGATACCCAAAAGAAAATGTTGGGTACACCTTCTATCACAGATCCGAAGGCAATATATTCGTTGCTTTGAATGGATCCTTTCTAGAGAAGGAGTTTCTCTCGAAAGAAGTGAGTGGGAGGAAAGTAGAACTTGATGAGGTAACTGTACCTACTCCCTTATTGGAAAGTAGTCCATCACAGAAATCTGTTCCTGTGACTACTACACCGATTAGTGAGGAAGCTAATGATGATGATCATGTAACTTCAGATCAAGTTACTACCGAACCTCATAGGTAAACCGGAGTGAGATCCGCACTAGAGTGGTATGGTAATCCTATTCTGGAGGTCATGTTACTTGACCATGACGAGCCTACGAACTATGAGGAAGCGATGATGAGCCCAGATTCCGCGAAATGGCTTGACGCCATGAAATCTGAGATGAAATCCATGTATGAGAACAAAGTATGGACTTTGATTGACTTGCCCAATGATCGGCGAGCCATTGAGATTAAATGGATCTTCAAGAGGAAGACGGACGCTGATAGTAGTGTTACTATCTACAAAGCTAGAATTGTCGCAAAAAGGTTTTTCGACAAGTTCAAGGTGTTGACTACGATGAGAGTTTCTCACTCGTATCTATGCTTAAGTCTGTCCGAATCATGTTAGCAATTGCCGCATTTTATGAAATCTGGCAAATGGATAAACAAAACTGCATTCCTTAATGGATTTATTAAAGAATAGTTGTATATGATGCAACCAGAAGGTTTTGTCAATCCTAAAGGTACTAACAAAATATGCAAGCTCCAGCGATCCATCTATGGACTGGTTCAAGCATCTCGGAGTTGGAATATACGCTTTGATAAGTTGATCAAAGCATATAGTTTTATACAGACTAGCAGTGAAGCCTGTATTTACAAGAAAGTGCATGGGAGCACTACAGCATTTTTGATAAGTATATGTGAAAGACATATTTTTGATCGGAGATAACGTAGAATTATTCTGCAAAGCATAAAGGAATTTTTGAAAGGAGTTTTTCAAAGAAAGACCTCGGTGAAGCTGCTTACATATTGATCATCAAGATCTATAGAGATTGATCAATATGCTTGATAAGTTTTTTCAATGAGTACATACCTTGACAAGAGTTTGAAGTAGTTCAAAATGGAACAGTCAAAAAGGAGTTCTTCCCTGTGTTACAAGGTGTGAAGTTGAGTAAGACTCAAAACCCGACCACGGCAGAAGATAGAGAGAGAATGAAAGTCATTCCCTATGCCTCAGCCATAGGTTCTATAAATTATGCCATGCTGTGTACTAGACCTATTGTATACCCTGCCTTGAGTTTGGCAAAGGAGTACAATAGTGATCTAGGAGTAGATCACTAGACATTGGTCAAAATTATCCTTAGTGGAATAAGGATATGTTTCTCGATTATGGAGGTGACAAAAGGTTCGTCGTAAAGGGTTACGTCGATGCAAGTTTTGACACTGATCCAGATGACTCTAAGTCTCAATCTGGATACATATTGAAAGTGGGAGCAATTAGCTAGAGTAGCTCCATGCATAGCATTGTTGACATAGAAATTTGCAAAATACTTACGAATCTGAATGTGGTAGACCCGTTGACTAAACTTCTCTCACAAGCAAAACATGATCACACCTCAGTACTCTTTGGGTGTTAATCACATAGCAATGTGAACTAGATTATTGACTCTAGTAAACCCTTTGGGTGTTGGTCACATGTCGATGTGAACTATGGGTGTTAATCACATGATGATGTGAACTATTGATGTTAAATCACATGGCAATGTGAACTAGATTATTGACTCTAGTGCAAGTGGGAGACTGAAGGAAATATGCCCTAGAGGCAATAATAAAGTTATTATTTATTTCCTTATATCATGATAAATGTTTATTATTCATTCTAGAATTGTATTAACCGAAAACATAATACATGTGTGAATACATAGACAAACAGAGTGTCACTAGTATGCCTCTACTTGACTAGCTCGTTGATCAAAGATGGTTATGTTTCCTAACCATAGACATGAGTTGTCATTTGATTAACGGAATCACATCATTAGGAGAATGATGTGATTGACTTGACCCATTCCGTTAGCATAGCACTTGATCGTTTAGTTTGTTGCTATTGCTTTCTTCATGACTTATACATGTTCCTATGACTATGAGATTATGCAACTCCCGTTTACCGGAGGAACACTTTGTGTGCCACCAAACGTCACAACGTAATTGGGTGATTATAAAGGTGATCTACAGGTGTCTCCGAAGGTACTTGTTGGGTTGGCGTATTTCGAGATTAGGATTTGTCACTCCGATTGTCGGAGAGGTATCTCTGGGCCCACTCAGTAATGCACATCACTTAAGCCTTGCAAGCATTGCAACTAATGAGTTAGTTGCAGGATGATGTATTACGGAACGAGTAAAGAGACTTGCCGGTAACGAGATTGAACTAGGTATTGAGATACCGACGATCGAATCTCGGGCAAGTAACATACCGATGATAAAGGGAACAACGTATGTTGTTACGCGGTCTGACCGATAAAGATCTTCGTAGAATATGTGGGAGCCAATATGAGCATCCAGGTTCCGCTATTGGTTATTGACCGGAGACGTGTCTCGGTCATGTCTACATTGTTCTCTAACCCGTAGGTTCCACACGCTTAAGGTTTCGATGACAGTTATATTATGAGTTTATGAGTTTTGATGTACCGAAGGAGTTCGGAGTCCCGGATGAGATCAGGGACATGACGAGGAGTCTCGAAATGGTCGAGACGTAAAGATCGATATATTGGACGACTATATTCGGACATCGGGAAGGTTCCGAGTGATTCGGGTATTTTTCGGAGTACTGAAGAGTTACGTGAATACGTATTGGGCCTTATTGGGCCATACGGGAAAGAAGGAAAAGGGACTCAAGGGTGGTCGCACCCCTCCCCTTGGTCTGGTCCGAATTGGACTAGGGAAGGGGGCGCCCCCTTCCTTCCTTCTCCTTTTCCCTTCCTCTTTTCCTATTCCATATGGGAGGTGGAATCCTACTAGGATTAGGGAGTCCTAGTAGGACTCCACTTGGCGCGCCCCCTCCAAGGGCCGGCCTCCTCCTCCCTTGCTCCTTTATATACGGATGCAGGGGGGCACCCCAAAGACACAACAATTGATCATTGATCTCTTAGCCGTGTGCGGTGCCCCCTTCCACCATAATCCTCGATAATATTGTAGCGGTGCTTAGGCGAAGCCCAGCGATGGTAGAACATCAAGGTCGTCACCATACCGTCGTGCTGACGGAACTCTTCCCCGACATTCTGCTGGATCGGAGTTCGGGGATCGTCATCGAGCTGAATGTGTGCTAGAACTCGGAGGTGCCGTAGTTTCGGTGCTTGATCGGTCGGGCCGTGAAGACGTACGACTACATCAACCGCGTTGTGCTAACGCTTCCGCTTTCGGTCTACGAGGGTACGTAGACAACACTCTCCTCTCTCGTTGCTATGCATCACCATGATCTTGCGTGTGCGTAGGAATATTTTTGAAATTACTACGTTCCCCAACAGAGAGGACCAGGGCCTCTATAAATAGGACTAGCCACCACCGTAGAGAGAGATCTCATCTTGGACCGGATCCTCACACACAAGTTCACCAAGCACAAGAACACCTTGATACGTCCATTTTGCATCATGCTTTTATATCAATATTTATTGCATTATGGGCTGTTATTACACATTATGTCACTATACTTATGCCTATTCTCTCTTATTTTACAAGGTTTACATGAAGAGGGAGAATCCCGGCAGCTGGGATTCTGGGCTGGAAAAGGAGCAAATATTAGAGACCTATTCTGCATAGCTCAAAAACTCCTGAAACTTCACGAAAGACGTTTTCAGAATATATAAAAAATACTCAGCGGAAGAGATTCACCAGGGGGGCCACACCCTGCCCACGAGGGTGGGGGGTGCGCCCTACCCCCTGGGCATGCCCCCTACCTCGTGGGCCCCCCGGTGGCCCTCCGGTGGCCATCTTCTGCTATATGAAGTCTTTCGATGGGAAAAAAATAAGAAGCCATCTTCTCGGATGAAACTCCACTGCCATGAGGCAGAACCTTGGCGGAACCAATCTAGGGCTCCGGCAGAGCTGTTCTGCCGGGGAAACTTCCCTCCCGGAGGGGGAATCATCACCATCGACGTCACCAACGCTCCTCTCATCGGGAGAGGGCAATCTCCATCAACATTTTCATCAGCACCATCTCCTCCCAAAACCCTAGTTCATCTCTTGTATCCAATTCTTGTCTCCAAGTCCGGGATTGGTGCTAGTAGGTTGCTAGTAGTGTTAATTACTCCTTGTAGTTGATGCTAGTTGGTTTAATTGGTGGAAGATCATATGTTAAAATCCTATATGCATATTACCCCTCTGATTATGAACATGTTTATGCTTTGTGAGTAGTTACGTTTGTTCCTGAGGACATGGGAGAAGTCTTGCTATTAGTAGTCATGTGAATTTGGTATTCGTTCGATATTTTGATGAGATGTATGTTGTCATCCCTCTAGTGCTGTCATGTGAACGTCGACTACATGACACTTCACCATTGTTTGGGCCTAGAGGAAGGCATTGGGGAGTAATAAGTAGATAATGGGTTGCCAGAGTGACAGAATCTTAAACCCTATTTTATGTGTTGCTTCGTAAGGGGCTGATTTGGATCCATATGTTTCATGCTATGGTTAGGTTTACCTTATTACTTTTGTTGTAGTTGCAGATGCTTGCAATAGAGGTTAATCATAAGTGGGATGCTTGTCCAAGTAAGGACAGTACCCAAGCACCGGTCCACCCACATACCAAATTATCAAAGTATCGAACGGGAATCATATGAGCATGATGAAAACTAGCTTGATGATATTCCCATGTGTCCTCGGGAGCGCTTTTCTCTATATAAGAGTTTGTCCAGGCTTGTCCTTTGCTACAAAAAGGATTGGGCCACCTTGCCGCACCTTATTTACTTTTGTTACTTGTTGCTCGTTACAAATTATGCTATCACAAAACTATCTGTTACCACTTATTTCAGTACTTGCAGAGAATACCTTACTGGAAACCGCTTATCATTTCCTTCTGCTCCTTGTTGGGTTCGACACTCTTACTTATCGAAAGGACTACGATAAATCCCCTATACTTGTGGGTCATCAAGACTCTTTTCTGGCGCTGTTGCCGGGGAGTGAAGCGCCTTTGGTAGGTGGAATTTGGTAAGGAAAAATTTATATAGTGTGCTAAAATTTACTGTCACTTGTTACTATGGAAAGTAATCCTCTGAGGGGCTTGTTCAGGGTATATTCACCCCGACCAGTAGAGAAAAGAGTTGCTCCTCAACCTACTGAACCTACTGAAAATGAAAATGTTTGCTTTGAAATTCCTTCGGGTATGATAGAAAAACTGCTAGCTAATCCCTTTTTAGGAGATGGAACAAAACATCCTGATGAGCATCTAATATATGTGGATGAAGTTTGTGGATTATTTAAGCTTGCAGGTATACCCAGAGATGTTGTTAAGAAGAAGGTCTTCCCTTTATCTTTAAAGGGAGATGCATCAACATGGTATAGGCTATGTGATGATATGGGGTCTTGGAATTACAAACGATTGAAATTGGAGTTTCATTAGAAGTTTTATCCTATGCATCTTGTTCATCGTGATCGCAATTATATATATAATTTTTGGCCTCGCGAAGGAGAAAGCATCGCTCAAGCTTGGGGGAGGCTTAAATCAATGTTATATCCATGCCCCAATCATGAGCTCTCGAGAGAAATGATTATTCAAAATTTTTATTCCCGGCTTTCTGATAGCAATCGCACCATGCTTGATACTTCTTGTGCTGACTCTTTTATGATGAAGACTATTGAATTCAACTGGGATTTATTAGAAAGAATTAAACGCAACTCTAAATATTGGGACCTCGACAAAGGTAAGGAGTTAGGTATGACACCTAGTTTTGATTGTGTTAAATCTTTTATGGATACCGATATTTTCCGTAAATTTAGCACTAAATATGGACTTGACTCTGAAATAGTAGCTTCTTTCTGTGAATCTTTTGCTACTTATGTTGATCTCCCCAAGGAGAAGTGGTTTAAATATCATCCTCCCATAGAAGTAAAAGTAGTTGCACCTATTAAAGTTGAAGAAAAGATTATCACTTATAATGATCCTATTGTTCCTACTTCTTATGTTGAGAAACCACCTTTTCCTGTTAGGATAAAAGATCATGCTAAAGCTTCAACTGGGGTTCGAAAAAGCAATATTAAAACATATACACCTCATGAGAAAATTAAATTTGAACCTGATATTGCTATTGTTAAATATCTCTTGTCTGATAATATTGATGGGCATGTTATTCATTTCCTTGATGAGACTGCTAGAATTTCTAAACCTTGTGCTAAAGATAAAAACAGACCGGTGGTAGGCATGCCTATTATTCCTCATACAAAGAAATTATGCATGATATTGTACCTGCTGAGATAGAAGATATTGATGTCACAATTAAACTTGCCAATAGAGATACTATTTCACCAACGGGAATTGTTAGAGATGTTGAAGTCTTGTGTGGGAAAACTAAATATCCTGTTGATTTTCTTGTTCTTGGTTCCCCACAAGACAGCTTTTGTCCCATTATATTTGGTAGACCCTTCCTGAACACTGTTAATGCTACCATAGATGTCAAAAGGGATGTTGTTACTATCGGTTTAGTGATATGTCTCATGAATTTAATTTCTCTAAATTTAGTAGACAACATCGTGAAGAAGAATTACCTAGTAAGCATGAAATTATTGGTCTTGCTTCTATTGCCGTACCTCCTAGTGATCCTTCAGAACAATATTTGCTAGACCATGAAAATGATATGTTTATGAATGAAAGAAGGGAAATAGATGAAGTATTCTTTAAACAGGAACTTATTCTGAAACACAATTTGCCTGTTGAAATATTAGGGGATCCTCCTCCACCCAAGGGTGATCCCGTGTTTGAGCTTAAACCGTTACCTGATACCCTTAAATATGCTTATCTTGATGAGAAAAAGATATATCCTGTTATTATTAGTGCTAACCTTTCAGAGCATGAGGAAGAGAGATTATTGAAAACTCTGAAGAAGCACCGTGCTGCTATTGGGTATACTCTTGATGATCTTAAGGGCATTAGTCCCACTCTATGTCAACATAAAATTAATTTGGAAGAAGATGCTAAACCAGTTCGTGATCATCAACGATGGCTGAATCCTAAAATGAAAGAAGTGATAAGAAAGGAAATACTAAAGCTCCTTGAGGCAGGTATAATCTATCCCATTGCTGATAGTCAGTGGGTAAGTCCTGTCCATTGTGTCCCTAAGAAGGGAGGTATTACTGTCATTCCTAATGATAAAGATGAATTGATTCCTCAAAGAATTATTACAGGTTATAGGATGGTAATTGATTTCCGCTAATTAAATAAGGCTACTAAAAAGGATCATTACCCTTTACCTTTTATCGATAAAATTCTATAAAAATTATCCAAACATACACATTTTTGCTTTCTACATGGTTATTCTGGTTTCTCTCAAATACCTATGTCAGCCAAAGATCAATCAAAGACTACTTTTACCTTGCCCTTTTGGTACTTTTGCTTATAGACGTATGCATTTTGGTCTATGTAATGCACCTGCTACCTTTCAAAGATGCATGATGGCTATATTCTCTGACTTTTGTGAAAAGATTTGTGAGGTTTTCATGGACGATTTCTCTGTCTATGGATCTTCTTTTGATGATTGCTTGAGAAACCTTGATCGAGTTTTGCAGAGATGTGAAGAAACTAATCTTGTCTTGAATTGGGAAAAGTGCCACTTTATGGTTAATGAAGGTATTGTCTTGGGGCAACAAGTTTCTGAAAGAGGTATTGAAGTTGATAAAGCCAAAGTTGATGCTATTGAGAAGATGCCATGTCCCAAGGACATTAAAGGTATAAGATGTTTCCTTGGCCATGCCGGATTTTATAGGAGGTTCATTAAGGACTTCTCAAAAATTTCCCGGCCTCCGACTAATTTATTACAAAAAGATATACCATTTGTTTTTTTATGATGATTGTGTAGAAGCATTTGAAATACTTAAGAAAGCATTGATCTCTGCACCTATTGTTCAGCCACCTGATTGGAATTTACCCTTTGAAATTATGTGTGATGCTAGTGATTATGCTGTATGTGTTGTTCTAGGACAAAGAGTTGATAAGAAATTAAATGGTATTCAATATGCTAGTAAAACCCTAGACAATGATCAAAGAAATTATGCTACTACTGAAAAAGAATTCTTAGCAGTTGTATTTGCTTGTGATAAGTTCAGACCTTATATTGTTGATTCTAAAGTAACTATTCACACCGATCATGCTGCTATTAAATATCTTATGGAGAAGAAAGATGCTAAACCTAGACTTATTAGATGGGTTCTCTTGCTACAAAATTTGACTTACATATTGTTGATAGAAAGGGAGCTGAGAACCCCGTTGCAGACAACTTGTCTAGGTTAGAAAATGTGCTTGATGACCCACTACCTATTGATGATAGATTTCCTGATGAGCAATTAAATGTCATAAATGCTTCTCATACTGCTCCATGGTATGATGATTATGCTAATTATATTGTTGCTAAATTCATACCACCTAGTTTCACATACCAACAAAAGAAAAAGTTATTCTATGATTTGAGGCATTACTTTTGGGATGACCCACATCTTTATAAAGAAGGAGTAGATGGTGTTATTAGACGTTGTGTACCTGACCATGAACAGGAATAGATCCTACGCAAGTGTCACTCCGAAGCTTATGGAGGACACCATGCTGGAGATAGGACTGCACATAAGGTATTGCAATCTGGTTTTTATTGGCCTACTCTCTTCAAGGATGCCTGTAAGTTTGTATTATCTTGTGATGAATGTCAAAGAATTGGTAATATTAGTAGATGTCAAGAAATGCCTATGAATTATTCACTCGTTATTGAACCATTTGATGTTTGGGGCTTTGATTATATGGGACCCTTTCCTTCCTCTAATGGATATACACATATTTTAGTTGCTGTTGATTACGTTACTAAGTGGGTAGAAGCTATTCCAACTAGTAGTGATGATCATAACACTTCTATTAAAATGCTTAAAGAAGTTATTTTTCCAAGGTTTGGAGTCCCTAGATATTCAATGACTGATGGTGGTTCACATTTTATTCATGGTGCTTTTCGTAAAATGCTTGCTAAATATGATGTTAATCATAGAATTCCATATCCTTATCACCCACAGTCTAGTGGTCAAGTAGAATTGAGTAATAGAGAGCTCAAATTAATTTTGCAAAAGATCATTAATAGATCTAGAAAGAATTGGTCCAAGAAACTTGACGATGCATTATGGGCCTATAGAACTGCGTATAAAAATCCTATGGGTATGTCTCCGTATAAAATGGTTTATGGAAAAGCATGTCACTTACCTCTCGAACTAGAACACAGGGCATATTGGGTTATTAAAGAACTCAATTATGATTTTAAACTTGCCGGTGAGAAGAGGTTATTTGATATTAGCTCACTCAATGAATGGAGAACCCAAGCCTACGAAAATGCCAAGTTGTTTAAAGAAAAAGTTAAAAGATGGCATGATAAAAGGATACAAAAGAGTGAGTTTAATGTAGGTGATTATGTATTGCTATACAACTCTCGTTTAAGATTTTTTGCAGGAAAACATCTCTCTAAATGGGAAGGTCCTTACGTTATCGAGGAGGTCTATCGTTTCGGTGCCATAAAAATCAAAAACTTCGAAGGTACAAATCCGAAGGTGGTGAACAGTCAAAGAATCAAACATTATATCTCAAGTAATCCCATAAATGTTGAAACCAATATTATTGAAACCGTAACCTAGAGGAATACATAAGAGACACTTTCCGGAACGTTTCAGACTCCGAAAGGGAATAGGTATGTGGTACGGTAAGTAAACCGACCCCAAAACAGTTTTTAAGGCAATATTTCTCCGTTTTGGAATATTTAGAAAAATAGAAAAATAAGTAGCAGTCCGGGAAGGACACGAGGCCTCCATGAGGGTGGGGGGCGCGCCCCCTACCTCATGGGCACCTCGTGCGCTTCCCGGACTCCGTTTTCTTACACGACACGTATTTTGGTCGGTAAAAATTCATTATATAATCTCCCGGGGGTTTTGACCCCCGTATCACGTAAAAATCTCATGTCTTTGTTTCGAGCTATTTTCTGTCAGGGTTGTCAAGGCCAGGAACTATGTCGTCTCCCTCCTCCTCCAACCCTGAGGGCAACGATGCTTGGCTAATGAAGATAGAGATGAAGAGAGAAGAACCCATGGAGATCAGCAAGGATGAAGGGATCAAGAAGGCCATGGAGGACCAAGTTCCGGCAACAGAAGACATCCTTTAACTTGATCACAATCTTCTTACCCCAACTAAGATCGAAGCTTTCAAGATGATTGAGTTAGCTCATATACAAAATAAGTATCTCACACGTGAAAATATTTTGTTGAAGGAGCATATCATTGCACTCAAAGGCATTATCCGCAAGTTAGAAGACCTCCTACGCTCGATGTGTGACTATCCATCATCAACAACTCCACCTTCTTCACCAACAAAGAAGAACTGAGCATCGGGTATGGGCACTCCCCTTGGCAACTGCCAAGCTTGGGGGAGTGCCCCGGTATCGTATCACCATCACTTTTATCTTTACCGTTTTTCTTAGTTTGATCCTTTTGGTAATATCTCGATCTAGTAGAATAAAAGTTCTTAGTATGATCTAGTTGTGAGTTTTGCTTTATAATCCTTCTATGTAATCGAGTCCATGAGCTATATAATAAATATTAGTGTTGAGTCAAGGGCTTGATTCTTTTGCCATGATCCTAAGTTAATAAAAGAAAAAGAGAAAGAAATAAAAAGAAACAAAGAGATCATGTGAGTCTTATGGAGAGTAATGAGCTCACATAGAAAAAGTATGATGAATAAAAGTTGTTGAGAGTTGACAAAAATAGTTTTGGTCATCGTTGCAATTAATAGGAAGTAATAAAGAAAGAGAGGTCTTCACATATAGATATACTATCTTGGACATCTTTTATGATTGTGAGCACTCATTAAAATATGACATGCTAAAGAGTTGATGTTGGACAAGGAAGACAATGTTATGGGTTATGTTTTCTTACATCTGGATAAATTATATTGTCATGGATCATCCAACATGGTTGAGCTTGCCTTTCCCTCTCATTCTAGCCAAATTCATCGCACCAAATAGAGATACTACTTGTGCTTCCAAATACCCTTAAAGCAGTTTTGCCATGAGAGTCCACCATACCTACCTATGGATTGAGTAAGATCCTCCAAGTAAGTTGTCATCGGTGCAAAGCAATAAAAATTGTTCTCTAAATATGTATGACTTATTAGTGTGGGAGAAAATAAACTTTATACGATCATGTGACATGGAAGAAATAAAAGCGACAGACTGCATAGTAAAGGTCCATATCACAAGTGGCAATATAAAGTGACGTTCTTTCGCACTAAGATTTTGTGCATCAAACCATAAAAGCGCATGACAACCTCTGCTTCCCTCTGTGAAGGGCCTATCTTTTACTTTTATCTCCTACATTGCATAAGAGTCATGGTGATCTTCACCCTTCCTTTTTACATTTTATCCTTTGGCAAGCACAGTATGTTGGAAAGATCCTAGTATATATGGCTAATTAGATGTGAGTTTTCATGAACTATTATTGTTGACATTACCCTTGAGGAAAAACGATGGGAGGCAAAACTATAAGCCCCTATCTTTCTTTGTGTCCGATTAAAATTCCATACCCATAAGTATTGAGTGAGTGTCAGCAATTGTGAAAGACTATATGATAGTTGAGTATGTGGACTTGCTGAAAAGCTCTTATACATTGACTCTCTCCTATGTTATGATAAATTGCAATTGCTCCAATGACTAAGATTGTAGTTTCTTAGTTTTGAATAAAATTTACGATTCATATTTGAAATTGTGATTGAATTATTACTCTAGCATAAGAAATCATATGACAAGAATTATGTAAGTTGTTGTTCTAAGAATGATCATGATGCCCTCATGTCCGTATTTTTTTATCGACACCTCTATCTCTAAACATGTGGACATATTTTTCGATTTTGGCTTTTTGCTTGAGGACAAGCGAGGTCTAAGCTTGGGGGAGTTGATACGTCCATTTTGCATCATTCTTTTATATCGATATTTATTGCATTATGGGCTGTTATTACACATTATGTCACAATACGTATGCCTATTCTCTCTTATTTTACAAGGTTTACATAAAGAGGGAGAATGCCGGCAGCTGGGATTCTGGGCTGGAAAAGGAGCAAATATTAGAGACCTATTCTGCACAGCTCCAAAAGCCCTGAAACTTCACGGAAGACGTTTTCAGAATATATAAAAAATACTCAATGGAAGAGATTCACCAGGGGGGCACACCCTGCCCACGAGGGTGGGGGCGTGCCCCCCTACCTCATGGGCCCCTTGGTGGCCCTCCGGTGGCCATCTTCTTCTATATGAAGTATTTCGATGGAAAAAAAAATAAGAAGCCATCTTCTCGGACGGAACTCCGCCGCCACGAGGCGGAACCTTGGCGGAACCAATCTAGGGCTCTGGCAGAACTGTCCTGCCAGGGAAACTTCCCTCCCGGAGGGGGAAATCATCGCCATCGTCGTCACCAACGCTCCTCTCATCAGGAGAGGGCAATTTCCATCAACATCTTCATCAGCACCATCTCCTCTCAAAACCCTAGTTCATCTCTTGTATCCAATTCTTGTCTCCAAGTCCGGGATTGGTGCTAGTAGTGTTAATTACTCCTTGTAGTTGATGCTAGTTGGTTTAATTGGTGGAAGATCATATGTTCAGATCCTATATGCATACTAATACCCCTCTGATTATGAACATGTTTATGCTTTGTGAGTAGTTACGTTTGTTCCCGAGGACATGGGAGAAGTCTTGCTATTAGTAGTCATGTGAATTTGGTATTCGTTCGATATTTTGATGAGATGCATGTTGTCATCCCTCTAGTGGTGTCATGTGAACGTCGACTACATGACACTTCACCATTGTTTGGGCCTAGAGGAAGGCATTGGGGAGTAATAAGTAGATGATGGGTTGCTAGAGTGACAGAAGCTTAAACCCTAGTTTATGCGTTGCTTCGTAAGGGGCTGATTTGGATCCATATGTTTCATGCTATGGTTAGGTTTACCTTAATACTTTTGTTGTAGTTGTGGATGCTTGCAATAGAGGTTAATCATAAGTGGGATGCTTGTCCGAGTAAGGAGAGTACCCAAGCACCGGTCCACCCACATACCAAATTATCAAAGTACCGAACACGAATCATATGAGCGTGATGAAAATTAGCTTGATGATATTCCCATGTGTCCTCCGGAGTGCTTTTCTCTATATAAGAGTTTGTCCAGGCTTGTCCTTTGCTACAAAAAGGATTGGGACACCTTGCTGCACCTTATTTACTTTTGTTACTTGTTGCTCGTTACAAATTATCCTATCACAAAACTATCTGTTACCACTTATTTCAGTACTTGCAGAGAATACCTTGCTGGAAACCGCTTATCATTTCCTTCTGCTCCTCGTTGGGTTCGACACTCTTACTTATAGAAAGGACTACGATAGATCCCCTATACTTGTGGGTCATCACACCTCAACCTCAGGAGGTTGTTCTTCCCCTTGTACTATTCATCATCAGCCCCAGAGGCAATCCACCACCACCACCACACTGGAGTAGGGTATTACACCACAACGGTGGCCCGAACTAGTATAAATCTTGTGTCCTTCGTGTTGCGAGTTCGTCGAGTTAGTTCATACGATCTCAGGTGAGTTAGGACATGGATTGGTAGGGGGGAAATCTTCGCACACACCCCAGTGTTCGAAACTTAAGGGTTTTGCCGGAACCCGTGATCCTACATTTGGCGCGCCAGGTAGGGGTGCGCCGGAGCCTCTTCTCCACCATTCAGTCCGCCGACACTCCACGGTTCCGATGTCCGGCGACCCGAGGGCTGACAACGACCGCTGGGTAGCCTGGCCCGCCCGGGTGGCGCTGCCTGCACAGGAAGACCTCAACCCCGCGTATCAGGCGGCACGCGCACCGCCAAACACCGTGGGGCGTGGGCGGCGGGGTCACTCACCCTCTGCTCTTACTCCCCGGCAGACGCGAGCTGCTGCAAGGGCCGCAAGCCACGCCGCGGCGATGGCGCCGCACACCAGGAGGGAGCAGGCGAACATGTGGGTCGCGCTCACAGTGGCACGGGAGCTGCTGCGGTGCCGACTAATGGAGAGCGGCCGGGATGCACTGCTGGAACACGTCGCCGAGCTACTGGACGCGGCGGTCACGGGAGCATCGCCCTTCTGCTACCAGCTGACGCCCCGGGCAGCGGCAGGATCCCACGTTGGACCTCGCCGCGCCCGCGTACCCCCAAGTGCGCCTGGGGGCTTCGTCGACATCAGCACGATCCACGGCGGAGGGCGCCCCCTCGCACCCGCGCCACCTCAGATGGATGCGGGCACGAGCGTCATCGCACACGGCCCTGGTGAGGCGCCGCCCCGCCATCCTCAGGACAGCATGACAGGCCGAGCGACATGGAGCGTGGGGCACTTCGGCGAGGTCTTCGGGGCAGCGGCCTCGGAGGCCTACGTGCCCCGCATGATGGACCAGGAGTACACGCCGGAGGACGACCCCGTCTCGTTCCTTGGTCCAGGATGGGAGGAGGAGGCATTAGGAGCTGAAGCCTTCCAGGAGCCGCCAGAGAGCCCCACCAGCCGCGCCGTCGACAACAGATACAGGGTACCACTAATCCCTCAGGGACAAGCTTACGCTAACCATGAGCCACAGATGAACCAGGTCACGGCGCCAGGCGATGGTTCCGGCACGGCGATGCCCGCCCCATCAGGAGAGACTCACTGGGGGCTGCGTAGGAGGGGCCAGGAGCAAGGCCCCTCCCCGCGTCGCACGGAGCAAGGCAACTCCCGGAGGTTGGCCCTCTGCCGGGGTGGCACCGGCGACCTTTCCCCCGGTAGAGGACCCGTGGTCGCCGAGGGTGGCGCTGGCATCCCTTCTGCCCTCGTTGGGCCGTCCTGGTTTCCGGTCGTCCCAGCGGTGGTAGGGGGTGGCGCAAGGCGGGGCCCTCGTCAGGCATATGAAGTAAGGCTCACGCCTATGAATATCGCCACCCGTGACACTCTCACGTAATAATGAGTGGGGTTGTACACGCCTCGGAGCCTCAGGAGAGCCGCCCTCGGGCCTCGGGGGCTCCCTTCCACGCCCAGTGGCAGCACTTAGCTCTGCGCTGGTGAGAAGACGTTGAAGACTAGACTAGGCGCCAGATGCGGCCATTTGCTTTTGATCTCTTTTCTATAACCCTGGCTTCTGGATTTGGATTTAAGTTGAAGTTGAATTTTTTTCGTTTAATGCGCGTGGGAGGGATGTCTTTTCTCGTTCGAGCTATTTCTCGCAGTCTGGTTCTTGCCTTATTTCGGAGTTCGCGCCTGTCGCTCCGCCCTCGCGAGCGGGGCTGGGCACGAAGCACATGAGCCACGCACGTGTCGCGCCACGGCTGGCGCTCGCTTATCACGCGGCCCCCTCGGGCGTGTCGGCGAATTCCTCAGGAGCTTCCTAGAAACCCACAATCTCCTGAGCCGCTTTTGGGCTCGTCCAGGCTAAGGTAAACCGCAACAGCAACCTTGACCCAGCATACGTGAGCTCATGAAGACGCGTACCCAATTTGACACAGAAGGATAAAAAGCTGCGATTTGTTTACATGAGGGGCTCCCCCTCTCAAAATGCTCTTACAATCTTCCGGGGCCACGCCTAAGTTTTTATAGGGCAAACAGTAGGGAAACATGGGATCAGCCGGATATGTCGCTCGCTGCGTCCCCCATGTTGTCTTCAGACACACCGCTGGCGTCGCTGTCACCGTTGTTGGCGTTGCCTCCACCTTCACTGGCACCGGCATCGTGGTCATCAATCATATCGTCTTTGTCTGCAGCGACCACCACCGCGTCGTCTTCAGAAGCGAAGGCCCTGACCAGCGCATCCACGTTGTCTTCAACCCATCACGCTAGGTCTCCCCGGATGGCTTTAGGTATGGGATCAATGGAGGCGCCAAAATCAAAGTTGGGATCGGTGTTCTGGAGATGGCTGAAGACGCGGGAGAACGCGCGCCCGAGCAGGCTGCGACTCCTCTCTTCAACAAGCTGGCGAGCCCTCTCGAAACGATTCTACAGGCGCGTCACCACGTCGGCGAAGAAGCGGAGGTGGCTGGCGTAGTCGTTCGCGTGGGTATGAGGAGCATTCTCATCGCAGATATGGCCTAGGGCGGTGTTCGCCCTATTCCTGAGGTCCTCGAGCACGGGGGCGTGCACACGCTCCAACGTCCGCTGCTCAAGCACTTCATCCTTGTTCTGCCACGCGACGGACTCGGCGTCGGTGACCCGCTGCCGAAGAGAGAGCAGATCGGCACGGGTGGAAGCCAGCTCAGCCTGCACCGAGGCCAGGGCAGTTGCGGCGGCCTCCTCGCGCCGCTCCACCTCGATCAACCAGGACTTGAGGGCATCAGTCCTACCATCGGCCCCGGCTTCCACGAGCTTCAGCTTCAGGTTGATCCTGCTCTCAAGATCCGCGCGAGCCTGGGCCACTCGGCGGTCAACCTCCTCCTGGGCCCTGGCCTCGCACGCGCCGACGTCGTCCTCCGCCTGAGCAACCTGGCGCTCCCTTATCTCCAACCGTTCGAGTTTAAGGCTGCGCTCCACAGCTTCCAGCGCCAGCACCTCCTCGCGCTTACGGATCTCTTCCTCCTTGGCGGGCTTCCCCTCAGCGATGCAAGGGGAGCCCTGTGCGCCTCCACCTGTTGTCCAAGACGGCGCTCCAGGCTTGGAGCTCCCACGCGCGCTTCTCCGCGGCCTCGCGACGGCAGTCAGCTTCTCGAGCCTCTTTCAGAGCTCGGGAGTAGGCCTCACGGGAGGCTGCGGGGGAAGCCTCTGCCTTCGCATTATCGAGCTCGCGCTGGTGGCGCCTGAGGTTGATGGCCACTGTCGGTGTCAAAACCGGCAGATCTCGGGTAGGGGGTCCCAAACTGTGCGTCTAAGGCGGATGGTAACAGGAGGCAGGGGACATGATGTCTTACCCAGGTTAGGGCCCTCTTGATGGAGGTAAAACCCTACGTCCTGCTTGATTATTCTTGATAATATGGGTATTACAAGAGTTGATCTACCACGAGATCGGAGAGGCTAAACCCTAGAAGCTAGCCTATGGTATGATTGTATGTTGTCCTACGGACTAAAACCCTTTGGTTTATATAGACACTGGAAGGGACTAGGGTTACACAAGGTCGGTTACAAAAGGAGGAGATATACATATCCGTATTGCCTAGCTTGCCTTCCACGCCAAGTAGAGTCCCATCCGGACAAGGGACGAAGTCTTCAATATCGTATCTTCATAGTCCAATAGTCCGGCCAAAGGATATAGTCCGGCTATCCGGAGGCCCCCTAATCCAGGACTCCCTCAGTAGCCCCTGAACCAGGCTTCAATGATGATGAGTCCAGCGCGCAGTGTTGTCTTCGGCATTGCAAGGCGGGTTCCTCCTCTGAATACACCACGGAAGAATTTGAATACAAGGATAGTGTCTAACCCTGCAAAATAAGTTCCACATACCACCGTAGAGAGAATAATACTACCACAAATCTAATCTGCTGACACGTTTTGGCAGCATGACATCACGCCACGGCCCAGTAATTATTTGAACCATTTTTCTTTAACCAGCCCCCGCACATAACGTGAGGCAGTTTCTTGACACGTCTTGTCAAAGCAGAGATAGTGTTCCCCTTATTACGGGATTCTCATCAATACGGACGTGGGTAACCCAACCGCGCCATCAATTATGGCGCTTGGGGGATAAGCGAGTTTTACCAGGCAAGTGGGGGCGCATCGTTTAGTCCGCCCTTATAAAGGGATAAGATCTCACCTTTTTCTACCCACGCCTTCTTCCTCCTTGCTTATCCATTCTCGCGCACTCGAGCTCCAGCGCCCAAGTCCGCATCCTCCTCCTCAACTCTCTCCAAACATGTCCCGAGCGGGAGGAAAGTGGATGGCCTCCTCCGTCATGGAGGGGCACATCAAAAAGTTACGTGGAGCCGGATACTTAGCCGCGGATATCGCGCACCGGCTGCCAGTCGCGGGGCAGGTCGTCCCTACCCCGGAACCTCACGAAAGGGTGGTTTTCCTCCCCTACTTCATCCGCGGACTGGGGTTTCCCCTCCATCCATTCGTCCGCGGCCTCATGTTCTATTATGGGCTGGACTTTGATGATCTGGCCCCGAATTTCATCCTCAACATCTCGGCGTTCATCGTCGTGTGCGAGGCTTTCCTCCGCATCCGGCCCCACTTCGTCCTGTGGCTGAAGACCTTCAATATCAAGCCGAAGGTGGTGGGCGGCCAACAAGCGGAATGCGGCGGAGCCATGGTGGGCAAAATGCCCAATGTTATATGGCTCGAGGGCTCCTTCGTGGAGACCATAAAGGGGTGGCAATCGGGGTGGTTCTACATCACCGAGCCGCGCGACACTAACTGGGTGGCGGCCCCCGAGTTCCGATCCGGAATCCCCATGCAGCTCACTTCCTGGAAGGAGAAGGGCCTGTCCTGGGGTTCATCGGTGGAGCTGGACGGACTCCAGAAGTGTATCCGGAACATGATAAGCAAGAAACTTAAGCTTGTCAACATAGTCCAAGTCATGCTCTTCCGCCAGATCCTCCCGTGTCAACAACGGGATTTCAACTTATGGGAGTTCGACCCGGCCCGGCACCAGACTCTAAGTGAGCTCCTCGACACGACACATAAAGATGTCTAGAGGGTGGTGTTCAAGGGCGCCGAGGTCCCTCCTTCTCTTACCGAGGACCGCGGGCTAAGCGCGAAGCGTTCTGCGAATCCGGTAAGTTCTGTACATCTGATAGGGTGTTTATTTCCCATAGCTTAATCATGTGCGGGGTCTGAGCTCCCATGCCTTTGACAGGACTGGGTGGAGACATCGGAGCAGATCAACTGTCCGGCCCCTCTGCCCGAAGACCCTGCGGATGCTCTCCTGACGGAGATGCGGACTCCGGCTCCTTATGAGGTGCCGGATAAGACCAAGAACAAGGCCAAGGGAACCCGAAAGAGTTCCCGTCGCCAGGTGGTATCGGACTCATCATCCGATACCTCCAAGACGCACTCCTCCCAAGAAAACAAGGAGAAGGAAGACGAAGACTCTCCCCCTCCAGCCGGGGGAGACAAGAAGAGGAAGGCCGCCCCAACCGGGGAGGCCGAAGGGTCCAAGAAGGGAAGGACTCTCCTTCCGGACTGTTCCACCACCGCCGCCGATGGCGAAGACGAGTGGCTGCTCAGGGCCAAGCCTCTGGCGAAGTCGTAAGTATTCTGATACCAGAATAACTCATAGCATACCTTTGCCGCACTGCTTCTCCTAACGTCGAATATGATTATGCAGTCCGCCCCAAGCCCGTATCGATGTATCATCGTCGGATGGTTCCTTGGACTCGTCGGACATGAATAGTGATACACTTCCAACCGCCACCTCTCCTTGCCCTACGAACAATGCCGAGGTACTGTCTCAGGGGGCACCGAGCCGGGGGGAGACAGTACCGGAGGCACCTCAAGGCGACCTTCCGGACTCCAGGAGCAAAGGGAGCAAGGCTCCCGGGGGCTCCAAGTTCGGCTCTCAGCCAAACACCGCGCCGGAACCTCAAGTGGTTCCGGACTCAGGCAGGCGTCCCCCTTCCAAAAGGGGCAAGACGCCCGTGCCGGTGACCTCTGTCCATCTAGAGGCACCGGATAACCTGTTGGGACCGCTTCGCGGCACTTCCATCGACGAAGAGCACCGCATTATTATGAGTGCGATGATCAAGAAGGTTCAGTCCGCCAAGAGCGGACTGACTGAAGCCTGTGCCAGCCTTCTAACAGGCTTTGAGGTAAGTATTTAAAATATAGGAAAATATTACCGCATAGACAGTAGCCCCTGATGCTTTGTTTGGTGTTCACAAAGAAAAGCCGAATAGAGGATCAAATAATATATGCAGGAGTCTAATATAAGTATGCCTGTATGCGTATGCAGGCTTCGCTGCTGACCTCTGCCGCACTGACTGAGGAGGTCGCCGCACTAAAGCAGGACCTCGACGGGTCCGAGAAAGAGCTCGGCCTTGCCAAGAGGCAGCTCGAGGAGAGCAAAGGTAAGTAATACCTTGTCTATATATATAAAAGAAAATGTGGTTGTGAAATGACAGGATCATCATGAATGTGCCAGGGGCCACAACCGAAGTGGCGACCCTAAAGCAAGCGTTGTCCGAGGCCGAAGACAAAGCGGCCAAGGAGCACACCGAGCGGGAAAAGCAAGAGGCACGGGTGGGCGAGGTGCAGCAAGAGCTCCAGGCTCTCGTGACGAAGCACGAGGCTTTGGAGCTTGACTCGAAGACGCGAGAGTCTGAGCTTGCCGCAGCCCTCGAGAGCGCAAAGAATGCCAAGGATGAAGCCCAAAAGACCCTCCAGGAGATTGAGGCGATGAGGAAGATAGCGGCATGTAAGGCATTCAATATGCAAAGCAAGCATGTGAAAGTAAATTACTTGTTACTTACCCGAGTCCGGACCTCTCCAGGAGCATTCGCATATTTGCCCCGCAGCGTGTCGGATGCCGTGAAGTTTTACCAGGCCGAGGAAGGAAGCTCGACGGAGAAGCTGTTCTGGTCTCAGTATACTGGGACCGAACACCCGATGCCTATGAGCGACCAGCTGAAGCAACTGGTCGAGATGCACAAGGAGGCCGAATAGGCCATGAGGGGCCTTATAGTCCGGATGTGGCCTGGCGACTCCCTTCCCGATAGCTACTTCGGCCTGGTGAGGCGGCTTATGGATGCCTGCCCACGGCTGGAGGCCATAAAGCGGTCCGTCTGCATCGAGGGTGCACGCCGGGCCTTTGCCCGTGCGAAGGTGCACTGGGCCAAGATGGACGCTGAGAAGCTGGTGAAGGAGGGGCCGCCGTAGGGCAAGGAGCATCGCCACCCCAAAATGTATTATGAGGGTGTCCTGAAGGGTGCCCGTCCTGTGACGGACGAATGTGCAAAAGATGTAATTTTTGAATGAACTTGCTCATGTGATCCTGTATTATGAAAACTTGTTCATATGCGCTATGCAACGCTTGTTTGAATTTAAAATATTACCTTCTGTGCGGCTGTTTATGAAATCTGAGAGATGGCCAGTCATCATCTTCTGCCCCCATGCCACAAGTGCTGGGGTGTTCGGGATAAACCTGAGCACTCTTTTTCCCATTGTTGGGTCCTTCGAGGGAGGTGCTCAGCACAACGAACAAGGCAACCGGACTATAATGCTTTATCACTCTCACTTAGCCATAGAATTCTTCAATTTGAAATTTTGGCGAAGCCCCTAGTATTCGGAAGGCCGAATTCGGGGCGCTATACACGCCTTATGCCGGACAAAGCCGACTCCTCGCTCTAAGCGGCATAAGTCTTTAGGGACTCGAAACCTCTCGAACAGCGACCAGCTCTCGCCTTATCATGACAGTCAGTTTTAGCTTTCTCTACTGAGGTGCTTAGCCCAGCTGAATCGGGGCACAATCGCAGTAGTTCTCCCAGTGCTACCTTAGCCGATATAGCGCAACTTAAGGTACCAAAACATGGGAGCCGGGCAAACCCAACTATTGACCCAAGACATGATTCAGAGCTGATGCATATAATGCTATAAGTTCGAGGTGCCGCACTGTCGAAAGTGTTCGGACTTCTCACGCCGTATTATGGGGTATGCTTAAGCCCCTAGCGTATTGGCCGTACCAGAGTGTACGGGTGCTGGATGTCATGAATGAACATACATACATACATATATATATATATAAAGAAGAATAGAGAATGTGATAATAGTCTAGCGCTATGCATTGTTTATTCAAAAAGGTGCGTTAAAGCAGAATGCTACAAGTAGTGCGATAAGCAAAAAGTAGGACTATTTGACATGTCCCCTCCAAGGGCAAGCTGAGGAATGGTATTTAAAGCAGGTATTTCACTCGTTGTCAGAGACCACCTCGGAGTTCCGTGGTGCGATGTAGCTTTCTGCCTCCTTGTTTATTGCATCGTGTGTCCGGCAACCGTGCTGCCGGACAGGGTTTCCAGAGATTAAAGTCCTGAAAGAGAGAAAAATAACAAAGCGGGAAGCCCCTAGTGCGGTTGAGCCACGTCTTGGGGCGTGCCGTAGTCGTACCCCCCTCCCACCTGTGCCCATGGTATTTTTAATGCGTAATTATGTACGCGTGGCACAGATTTCGCCGTTTGGCTGGTACTGGGGTGGGGGGCGCATTGCTATGTGAGCTCGGAACATGCCAGGCGGTCTTGTTGCCGATTATTCCGGGCGCGCTTGATGGTGTCCGGGTCTTGAATCGCCGAACAGGTGGATTGCCTTAAGAGGCTGCATTGCACTTCTGCTGCGAGGGCCGCAGTGTGCTCCTCCATACGGAGAGAGCGCTCTATGTTTCCATTGACTGTGATGACCCCCCCGAGATCCTGGCATCTTGAGCTTGAGATATGCATAGTGCGGTACTGCGTTGAATCTTACGAATGCGGTTCGCCTGAGCAGTGCATGATAGCCACTGCGAAACAGGACTATATCGAAGATTAACTCCTCGGTTCGAAAGTTATCCGGGGATCCGAAGACCACTTCCAGTGTGACTGAGCCTGTGCAATGGGCCTCTACACCTGGTATGACGCCTTTGAAGGTCGTTTTTGTGGGTTTGATACTTGAGGGGTCTATACCCATTTTGCGCATTGTGTCCTGATAAAGCAGGTTCAAGCTACTGCCGCCATCCATAAGAACTCGAGTGAGGTGAAATCCGTCAATGATTGGGTCTAAGACCAGTGCGGCGAATTACCATGACGGATACTGGTGGGGTGGTCCCTGCGATCGAAGGTGATCGGACAAGAGGACCATGGGTTGAACTTTGGGGCGACTGGCTCCAACGCATATACGTCCCTTAGCGCATGCTTTCGCTCCCTCTTGGGGATGTGGGTTGCGTATACCATGTTCACCGTCCGCACTTGTGGGGGGAACCTCTTCTGTCCTTCGGTATTCGGCTGCCAGGGCTCCTCCTCGGCATCGCTATGTGACCCCTTATCTTTGTTTTCGGCATTTAACTTGCCGGCCTGCTTGAACACCCAACAATCCCTGTTGGTGTGGTTGGCTGGCTTGTCGGGGGTGCTGTGTATTTGACACGAGCGGTCGATTATACGGTCCAAACTAGTTGGGCCCGGAGTGCTTCTTTTGAATAGCTTTTTCCGTTGACCGGGTTTAGAGGCTTTGAATCCGGCATTGACTGTTGTATCCTCGGTATTGTCGCTATTAATGCGGTGCTTGTGTTTGTTGCGACGTGACCTGCCATTGCCATCCTTGGTATCCAAAGTACCATGGTTCTTTGATATGTTATTGTTGTGAGCCAGCCAGCTGTCTTCTCCCGCGCAAAGGCGGGTCATGAGTGTCGTGAGGGCTGCCATAGATTTCGGCTTTTCCTGGCCAAGGTGCCGGGCGAGCCACTTGTCGCGGATGTTGTGCTTAAAAGCTTCTAGGGCCTCTGCATCTGGACAGTCGACGATTTGATTTTTCTTTGTTGGGAAATGTGTCCAGAATTGCCTGGCCGATTCCTCTGGCTGCTGAATTATGTGGCTTAAGTCATTGGCATCTGGTGGGCGCACATAAGTGCCCTAGAAGTTGTCAAGGAATGCGGCTTCCAGATCTTCCCAACAGCCAATGGATTCTACTGGCAGGCTATTGAGCCAATCCCGAGCTGGTCCTTTGAGTTTAAGTGGGAGGTATTTGATGGCGTGTAGATCGTCACCGCGGGCCATGTGGATGTGCAGGAGGAAGTCCTCGATCCATACCGCAGGATCTGTTGTGCCGTCGTATGATTCTATATTTATGGGTTTGAAACCCTCTGGGATTTGATGATCCATTACTTCGTCTGTGAAGCATAGGGGGTGTGCGGCGCCTCTGTACTGGGCTATATCGCGACGCAGCTCAAATGAGTCTTGTCCGCTGTGTTCGGCTCGACCGGACTTACTTTTACTGTATCCGGCGTGATGGTTATCGTCTCACATAGTGGTGCGCCCTCGTGATCCGTAGATCGATCTTGCTTGTTTTGCTTTGTCCTCCAATACGTCTCGCATGTCTGGCGTATTTCCCCATGTCTTGACATTTTTATTTGAGTGGCGTCGGGGTGCGGGCTGAACTTTTGGCTAGAATGCCTCTTTGTCGCGGCCACGAGGTGGCCGATCAACCGCGTCATACGCTGGAGATGTAGGTTTTGGTGCTTCCTCCTCTAGTCGGGGTAGCAACCTGCGCTTTGGGTAACTCTTGGAGGGGCGTTCGAGTTTATATTCCTCGGCCGCAAGGACTTCAGTCCATCTGTCAGCTAGCAAATCTTGATCAGCTTGTAGTTGTTGTTGCTTTTTCTTAAGGCTATTTGCCGTGGCTATAAGCCGGCGCTTGAAGCGCTCTTGTTCGACGGGATCCTCAGGCACAACGAATTCGTCATCGTCGAGGCTTGCCTCGTCTTCGGAGGGAGGCATGTAATTATCATCCTCCGCCTCTCCATTTGTCGCTCTCTCGGGAGGGCTGGCTTCTCCATCCTCCTGCCCTAAATCTTGCTGGAGGGGATTTTTGTCGTCTTCGGCACTGTCCGGAGTGCTATTACCTCCTGTGCCAGTGTCACCGCTTTTGCTTTGGCGAGACTTAGAGCGGTGCCGCTGATGTCGGTGCTTGGGTTGCTTCTTGGAGGGGTCATCCTCCGTTGTCCCGTCTCCATTGCCTTCTTTGGGTGTGTCCACCATATATATGTCATATGACGAGGTGGCTGTCCAGTGCCCTGTGGGCAGTGGTTCTTGTTCGCCTCCTGCATCGTCGTCCATGTCGTCGATGTCTTCGGAGTCGAAGTCGAGCATGTCAGTCAAATCGTCTACAGTGGCTACTAAGTGGGTGGTGGGTGGGCGGCGAATTTCTTCGTCATCCGCATCCCAATCCTGCCGAACATAGTTCGGCCATGACTCTCCTGACAAGGAGAGAGACCTTAATGAGTTTAGTATGTCGCCGAAGGGCGAGTGCTGAAAAATATCCGCGGACGTAAATTCCATGATCAGCGCCCGGTCGGATTTGATAGGCATGGGCGCAGGCGGTTCGGAGTCCGTGGCCGGGGAAGAATCTGGTAGTTCGGCATCACGTCTCCCGTGAAGGGTAAGGTCGATACTCGGCTCGATCGCCGATGAGAGTGCGGCCTCCGTGGCGGGGTCTATCCACCCTGAAAGTGCTAGTGATCGACTAGAGGGGGTGGATAGGCGATTTTTATGGAAGTCTTAAAACATGGAAGTTTCGAAGACAAACGATAGAAATAAACCTATAGCCATGCAGCGGAAGGTGGACTACACTAAGCAAGCCATAGTCAAGTATTCAATGAAATGAAAGCATCAAGACTAATAGCAGCTAGGCAGTATAGATCAGGATGGAAGATAGTATGAAGCCAATCAGAACAAGCAGTCACACAGTGAAGAAAAATAGATAGTGCAAATAGGCAATGACTTCACAAGGACCAATCTGCAAATAAGGAGATGGGAAGGATGGAACCAGTGGCTCGTTGAAGACAATGATTTGTTGGACTAGTTCCAGTTGCTGTGACAACTGTAAGTCTGGTTAGGGAGGCTGAGATTTAACTCAGAAGACCGCGTCTTCACCTTATTCCCCTTGACCTAAGGACACCCAGTCCTCGCCCAATCACTCTGTTAAGTCTTCAAGGTAGACTTCCAAACCTTCACAGACTTCGTTCACCGGCGATCCACAATGACTCTTGGATGCTCAGAACGCGACGCTTAACCGGCTGGAGGATTCACAGTCCTCAAGTGTAATAAGTCTTCAGATCACACAGATAGGAAGACTTCAGTGATGCCTAACACTCTTTGGCTCTGGGTGTTTAGCGCTTTGTCCTTGCAAGGAATTCTCTCTCAAAGGCTTCGAGGTGGGTTGCTCTCAAACGACAAAAGCCGTACACTAACTCTGAGCAGGCAACCAATTTATGGTGTAGGGGGTGGGCAATTTATAGCCACTAGGCAACCCGACCTGATTTGTCCGAAATGACCCTGGGTCACTAAGGAACTGACATGTGTTCCAACAGTCAGATTTCAAACACACACGACAACTTTACTTGAGCTACAAGCAAAGCTGACTTATCCAGCTCTGGATAAGATTTGCTCTCATTGTCTTCGCTCGAAGACATAGGATTTTGGTTAAGCATCACTTCAATCATTCTGACTGGTTCATTTGGACCCCACTTAACAGTACGGTGGTTCCTATGACTCAACAAAGAAGAAAAAGAACGACGAAACAACTAAGTCTTCGCGCTCCATAGTCTTCACGCAATGTCTTCTCTTGTCACAGTCTTCAATGTGAATGTCTTCACATACCACCTTTGACTTCAATGTCTTCATACATTTTTAGGATTCATCTTTGGTAGGAAAACCTAATAAATGAGGGACTTCTACCTGTGTTATCCTGCAATTCTCACAAAAACATTAGTCCCTCAACCAGGTTTGTCGTCAACACTCCAAAACCAACTAGGGGTGGCACTAGATGCACTTACAATTCCCCCCTTTTTGGTGATTGATGAAAAACCGGTTGAAGTTTTTCAACGAGGAATGAATATGTGAAATTGTAAAGGATAAGGTATTGTCTTCATAAGTGGCAAAGGCTCCCCCTGAAGATGTGCATATAAGTAATTTGCTTTTGGAATGCAAATGCACATGGCAGGTTGTACTTGTGGAGATCATCTTCAACTTATGATGACAATTCATCATGCATGATTTGATATTACGAAGATAATGACATGCATAATGAAAAATGGACGTCTGCAAAATGACCTAAGTGCGGAAGTTATCATCGCACATGCGGAATTTATCATCGCATCACAGAATAGCAAATAAGTAGCAGACGACCATCGAGTTTAAGTGTTACAACTCAAAGAACCAAATATATCAAAAAGCGAGAGTTGTAAGCACTTGGCAAAAGTAGCAAAAAGTAAAGTGACCACCCATATGGACCCGCTTGAAGACTATCAACTTGTATGCTTCTCCCCCTTTTGTCAGTAATGACCAAAAAGGTTTGAAGACATAGAGCTTCTACTTGTTCCCATGAGGTGCAGGTGAGGCAGCAGGGTCGTCGTTGAGGTTCGGTGGTGCAGAAGAGCTCGATGCAGTGTTGACACCCGCAGTAGTTGGAGGAGATGAAGTGGCATCATCTGGGTCATCGATGACTCTGGCATTCACCGTCACAGCTGAGGACGAATAGTCAAAGTCTTCAAGTGAGGGAGTCTGACGCAAGTGAGCATTCCTTGGAGGAGTTGAGTCAAACTTGAATCTTTCTGTGAAGCCATCATCTTGCAGATCAACTTCAGCACTAAGCAATGTCAAACTCTTCCAAGGCCTCCGACAGGTTTCATGTGTAACAAAGGCATTCTTGGTGGCAAAATTGCGAATGTGATTGACGTCCACCAAGAGGCTTTGCATCTGACGCTTAAGCCAGTCATGATGCTTATCCTATTTCTGATGTAGCACGGCGAGAAGCTCTCAGTCATTGAGAACACGAGATCGCTTCCGAGGCCTTTGGTAAATGGTGCTTCCAGTGGCGTCAGTTTGAGCACGGAGGGCACGTGTGTTACCAGCCAAGGGATAAACATGAGAGACTGCCTGAACTCCTTCAATGGGCTGGGTGAAGCTTTGACGATCGGCATTGTGAAGATAAATGGGATCCTTAGCAGGCTCTAGGTAAATAGCTTCAACAGACAGATCAACCTCTGGCAAGAATACAAGATGATTGTGTGCAGACGGCTGATAGTTGAAGGCAGAGTGCAGCTTGATAAGACGCATTACCCATGGAGCATAGAACTTCAAACCAAAAATGTCGGAGCCAGATGCAGCCAATTGTCTGATGAAGAAGTCTTGAGCATTGAAGCTGATGCCATTGAAGATATAGAAAACCAAAGTCTTCATTGCTCCTTCAAGCTTCGCTGCAGATGAATGTCCTTTGATAGGCCATAGAGTTTTTCTGATGATATGGTAAATGGTGCGAGGCAGATACTCTAGGTCTTCAACAAAGAATTCAGATGGGTAGTCAGCGTCGTGAGGCAAAGGCTTCATCATGCTCAACATTTGGCTCATGTTGGGTTCTGGCTTCTAAAAAATGCTCTCCAAAGCATTCTGGTGTTGTTGATAGCCTGGTTCATAGTATTCACCAGGAGTGGGCAGGCCTGTGAGCTCAATGATATCAAGAGCTTTGGCTTCATGATGGACATTGCATGAAATCCACTCAAGGACCCAAGTCTTTGCATCCCTGTTGTAGCCTCGAATGTGAAGAGTTGCATAGAACTGTAACAGAAGCTCTTCATTCCAGTGTTCCTTGTCTGTGACAAACTGCAGGAGTCCAGCGTCTCTGAAGCAATCCAACGCTTCTTCTAGACAGCGCAGGCCAGCTACAGCTTTAGTGTCGAGACGCATATGTGGAAATATGCGCCCTTGATTGTATAAGACGCATGAATAGTAGCTGCGCTGCTGATAGCTCCAGAACCGATCCGATGAAATGCGAGGTTTGGAGTAAGGGTTCTTGGCGCTGTTGAAGAAGGTGTTATGTGCCATGAAGCCATTCACATTGAAGACCCCAGGTGAGGTTACAGTGCCTGGGAATCTTGGAAGTCTTGGCTTGGGCTTCTGGACTTGAGGCCTGTGCTCGACATGATAGTCAAATTGAGGACCCACGGCAGGTGGAGGAACCAGAATGGGCCATCGGACCATAACAGGCTGACCATGATCAAATGCCAGCTCAATAGTATGAGGTCTTGGAGGGGGTACAGGAGCATTGGCATTTTCGTTGACATGGGCTGCAAGTGGCACAATAGCTTCAGGAGGAATGATGACGTCTGGTGCTGCATTGGCTTCAGGGGCCACATTGGCTTCAGGTGCTTTAGTATTGGCTTCAGGCATGATGACATCAGTGTCGTCAGCAGTGTTGTTGGTGGTGGTGACGTTAGCTCCAGGCGCCACATTAGTTTCAGCCATGACAACATCATTGGCTTCAGTGTTGATGTTGGTGGCCGCCTCAGTATTGGTAACCTCCACTTCAGGAGCTGGAGGGTCGGACATGTTCTCCTCGAGAACAGCTTCAGGAATGGTTGGTGGTGTAGCAACTCTTTCTTCATCACATGGTGCTTCTTCTTCATCGGCTGATGCAGCCGGAATATCTTCAGCCATTTTGGCTTCAGACTCAGAGGCATTCACAGTTGGAGTGGCTTCTGGAAACACTTGACGTGCAACAGATTGGTGGGGCACTTCTCCATCTGGAACGCTTGGAAGAGTGACTTGGGGCCTTGGTCCTTTGCGAAGCCTGCGTAACACTGGCGACGCCTGTGGAGATGGAGTTGGCTGGGCCTCAAAGTCATTCTCATCTTGCACTGGTGAGGTGACTTGTGGTTGGAGAGAACATGGGGTGTCTTGTTGTTGTGGGTGATCAGCCCACGATGCATCCTGAGCAGTTGGCGTCAGAGGACGACCAATGCTGATGAGCTCGTTGTGCGTGAGCACAGGCGATGATACCAAATTGTACTCGATCTGAGGAAGGACTTCATCATCTTCAACATTGTCGTGAGGACTAATGTCTTCAGCTGTGGTGGGGTCAACAGCTGGATTGTCTTCAGCTTCAGGAGCCTCTGTGGAAGCAGGCTCATGAACTATCAACTGGCGCTCTCGATGTTCAGACGCAGGACGAGCAACAGAAATTGGCTCGACAAGAAGGGGCTCTGTGGGAGCAGCCTGGTCTCTCTTCTTTGTTTTCCTTTTCTTGGTTGGGGGAGCATCATCAGTGGTGGCTTTGGTCTTGCGCTTTCTGGCTTCAGCTTCAGCTGCTCTAGTTTTCTTGAATTCTGAAGCCACTGTGGGGACTTTAGGCTTCGAGCCTGTCATACTGGCTGGGAAGACAATGCGAGGTTCTTCCTACCTTGATGCTTCTGGTTCTGCCACAACTGGCTTCTTCTTCTTGGCAGCCATTATGGGGTCGATGCCTGGTCGCCCCAAGGCCTTGCGCTTTTCAGCTTCATTGTAGCCTTGAACACATTTGGCAGCAAGATTCTTCATGCGCTCAGGAGAACCTTTTGCTTCTTCTCGTTTCTTGTGGAATGCCTCCTTGAGCTCATGCATATGACCTTGAAGTTTTGAATGTCTTCAACATTGAGCTTGGCCATGTGCTTCTTGTACTGAGCCTTTTCATAATCGATCTTATGCTTCAGCTCAACAATTTTCGGAGCTAGAGCCAGCTCAGGAGCAATGGCTCTGTGGAAGGCGATGCTGAGGCCAATGGGAAGCTGAAGATCATCAAAGCTGACATCTGGGCTGTCAAAACACTCATCAATAAACTTGTTTAAGATTTCCACATCAAAGAGAGGAAGATCATTGAAGATTTCCACCTCTTGCTTGCTCTTGATCAACTGCTCAAGAGCGTCATCGCCAAGATCACCGTCGCTGGATAGATCAATGGCGTCATTCTCATTTCTCAAAACAGCAGCAGGGGTCAGTGCTTGACCAGTGGGTTGCATGGGCTTTTTCAACTTGGCAGACTTGGAGATGCGTGAGAGATCTTCAGACTGCACACTCGTTTCGGGAGGTGCAGTGGCCAGAGGCTTCGCCGGTGAGACCTTTGGTGCAGATGAGGGCTTTGAAGCCTTTGGTACTGAAGAAGGCTTTGAAGCCTTGGGTTTCATTTGCTTCATAGGCTTCGGTGGTGTAGGCGCTTCGTCAGAATCAGTGTCGTCTGCAGGTTGATCCACGTCTACCCCTTGAACCATTATGTGAGTGATGAGACCTTCTAAATTGTAGAAGGGCCCAACAAGATTGGGTTCAGCTTCTCGTGTGCCATCGGCACGTGGCGTAGAGGGGCCTGGGTTGAAGTCTAATCCCAAAGACTTCTTGTTTTCCTTGGCCAAGTTCATTGCAAACTGATAGTTTCGCTTGAATAGATTATCTTCTCGACACCATAACAAAGAGGATGGGTCGGCATTAGCAGGCTAAGGTCCACGAATCATGCAGGGGTAGAAGCCTTGAGCAATAGCTTCGGACTTCGACTTGGGCTGAAGACCTTTGTATATTATATCTCCCCAGGGCCCTTGATGGCACTCTTCTCAGCATATTCGTCGGTGACGAATCTGTACTTGAACCATTCCTCTGCCCAATGTCTTCGAATCCATTGGATTCAGTTCTTGCGTTCTCCATAGGTCTCTTCTGGATCTAACTTGTATAGCTCATAGAGCTCCGGTGGCAGGTCCTTAGAAGTGTTTCCATGGCGCTGTCTGCCGCCCTTCCTGACTGATTTTTCTGTTGCCATGAAGTTTAGACTGAAAGGCTTCAACACTGTCAAAGTCTTCCGTCTACTGGTCAGACAAGAACTGGCTTCAGGAGAATTTATATGATGCTATAAGAACTCTGCAAATGAATGCAGACTATGAGAACCAAGGGATTCTCCCACGGACATGTACCTGTAACAGCATTAAAGGTGCGAGGGAAGGGGAAGAGGTCATATGCATTCTCAGAAGATTTTGAAGATAAATCAGTTTAGAAGACATTGACCTCATAGTGCGAAGACATTCACTCATATGTAGAGAGTTGGTTCCAGATTTGTACGAATCCATGAATAAGTACAAGTGAGGAATCTAACTACTTTGTGAAGCATAAGTGAACATACTAGGCATGCTATGAGATGCAGAATGAGATAGATTCAACTTGTGGGAACAGAAACCACTTGTGGTTGAAAAGGATGAATCTATCGGATCAAAAATACTGTAAAAAGAGGTTTTATTTACCACACGAGGAACTGCTAGACGGAGTGGGAGAGGAGGCCGAGAAGTTCGATCTTCCGTGCCCTAACTTGGCGACGGAGGACACCTACGGCGACGGCGGAGAAGACAATGTCCGTGGCCGGTGTGAGGACGGCGTCGGTGAGGTCACGGCAGCTAAGCGCTTCGTTGCCGGCGTCGTCGAGGGCTAGCGGTGGCGCTAGGGTTTGTGCGAGATTGGAAGAAGAGATAATGACTGGGGTGAGGCATGTATTTTATAGAGACAGGGACGGCACAGCGTTATTACGCAGGTGCCCCTGGCGGTTCACATCTGAAGGACACGTGGCGATCATGCAACACATTGGAGGTTGTTCCACGTTCCCATGCACGCCTGGATTGTCGGGTGGTCGTTCCCACTTCTTCGGGTTTCAGGCAAAAGGATTGAGCATTTAAAAATGGATTTAATGTTTGTCTCTGTATCTCCTGCTGACAAGGACACGGCGAAGACATTCGATAGTTTCAATAGAATGCATATGATTTGGATATATAGACTTGAGACAGGAGCATAGAAAGGTTAGGGTCCGATCACATTCACTTAGTTCAAAAGATTCAACGTGAAGACATAGCTATAAGTAAATGCTGTAGAGGACAGAAACTAAACCAGTACATTGAAGATAAACATGAGGCCATGTTAATATTGAAGACAAACAAGATGCGAAGACTTTGCAAATGTAACGCCATGAGAAAAACACTTCTATGGGAAGAATTTGGTGGTGGCGTTACCCACCGTATAGGAAGTATTAGACCCAGACACGGCGCACAATTATCGTGGCGCTCCGAAGTCAAATTCCACGTTAATGTATTCACACTCAGAATGTAAGTCTTCATTGATTGAAGACATACTTTACTTCGTGTGTTGCACATCTAAGTCATCAACATGCATAAGTGTTAGGATGTGTGCCCGATCACAGGACATTTAAGGATTCCAAGATGTTTAGCTCACACCGTAACTTGCAAAACCTTTTCTCATCCAAGGGCTTTGTGAAGATATCTGCCAGTTGCTCTTCAGTGTTGACATGTATGATATCAATATCTTCCTTCATGACATGATCTCTAAGAAAGTGATGACGAATTTCAATGTGCTTTGTCTTCGAGTGCTGAACTGGGTTGTTAGCAATCTTGATGGCGCTTTCGTTGTCGCGGTAGAGTGGCACTTGCTTCAGATGAATGCCATAGTCTTTGAGTGTTTGCTTCATCCATAGAAGCTGAGCGCAACAAGATCCAGCAGCAATGTATTCAGATTCAGCAGTGGAGAGAGATACACAGTTCTGCTTCTTTGAAGACCAACATACAAGTGAGCGACCCAGAAAGTGACATGTGCCTGATGTAGACTTGCGATCCACCTTGTCACCAGCATAATCAGCATCCAAGAGTCCAACTAGATCAAACTCTGAGCCCTTTGGATACCATAATCCTAGTGTTGGGGTGTGAGCCAAATATCGAAGAATTCGCTTCACAGCTAAGTGATGTGATTCCTTTGGTGCCGCTTGGAATCGGGCACACATGCAAACACTAAGCATGATATCTGGCCTAGATGCACACAAATAAAGCAAAGAACCAATCATGGAGCGGTATACCTTTTGATCGAACTCTTTACCATTGTCGTCGGGACCCAGATGGTGTTTACCTGGCATTGGCGTCGTGTAACCTTTGCAGTCTTGCATTCCAAACTTCTTCAGGCAATCTTTGAGGTATTTCTCTTGAGATATGAAGATGTCGTTGCGTTGCTGTTGTATTTGAAGACCAAGGAAGAACTTCAACTCTCCCATCATGTACATCTGATATTGCTCTTGCATCATGTATCCAAACTCATCACTGTATTTCTGATTAGTGCAGCCGAAGATAATGTCATCCACATATATTTGGCACACAAACAGTTCACCATCATATGCCTTCGTGAAGAGTGTGGGATCTAGGGAACCAGGTTTGAAGCCTTTGCTCTTCAGGAAGTCTTTGAGTGTGTCATACCAAGCACGAGGGGCTTGTTTGAGGCCATATAGTGCCTTGTTGAGCTTATACACCATGTCAGAATGTTTTGGATCTTCAAAGCTAGGCGGTTGTGCAACATACACTTCTTCTTCAATCTTGCCATGGAGAAAAGCACTCTTCACATCCATTTGATATAGAAGGATGTTATGATGATTTGCATAGGCTAGCAGTATGCGTATAGCTTCAAGCCTAGCCACAGGAGCAAATGTTTCATCAAAGTCAATTCCTTCAACTTAATTGTATCCTTGAGCAACGAGACGAGCTTTGTTTCTGACAACTTGACCATGCTCATCTTGCTTGTTGCGATATATCCATTTAGTGCCTATGATATTGTGCTTACGAGGATCAGGACGCTTGACCAGTTCCCATACATTATTCAGCTCAAATTGTTGAAGCTCTTCTTGCATAGCTTGAATCCATCCAGGTTCCATGAAGGCTTCATCAACTTTCTTGGGTTCAGATATTGAGACGAATGCGAAGTGCCCACAGAAATTTGCTAGTTGTGTTGCCCTTGAATGAGTGAGTGGACCAGGTGCATTGATGTTGTCAATTATTCTCTCAATATGTACTTCATTTGCAACACGAGGATGAACAGGACGAAGATTTTGCTCTTGCTGATCATTGTCGTCGTTAGAAGGATTGTCTTCAGGCTGAGTATTGTCTTCAGGTTGATCAGCTGCAGAGATGATGAGTTCCTCTTCGGGCTGTGCTTCAGACGGTATGATCTCTCCAGTTCCCATTAGCTTGATGGATTCACTGGATGGAACTTCATCTAGCACATTTGGCAGGTGCTCTCTTTGCGAGCCGTTAGTCTCATCGAACCGCACATCCACAGTTTCAACCACTTTATAGTGAAAGAGGTTGAAGACTCTATAGGAGTGCGAATCCTTTCCGTATCCAAGCATAAAACCTTCATGTGCTTTCGGTGCAAATTTTAAAGTGTGATGTGGATCCTTGATCCAGCACCTGGCACCAAATACTCTGAAGTAACTGGCATTTGGCTTCTTACCAGTGAGGGGCTCATAGGATGTTTTGTTCAGAAGCTTGTGAAGATAAACATGGTTGATGATATGGCATGCAGTATCAATGGCTTCAGGCCAGAACTTTCTTGTAGTCTTGTATTCATCGAGCATCGTCCGGGCCATCTCAATGAGTGTTCTGTTCTTGCGTTCCATGATGCCATTCTGCTGCGGCATGTATGGAGCTGAGAACTCATGAGTGATGCCCAAAGTATCAAGATAAGTGTCGAGGTCAGTGTTCTTGAATTCAGTGCCATTGTCACTTCTGATGTGCTTGATCTTGACGCCATAGTTGTTCATGGCTTGATTGGCGAAACGTCTGAAGACATCATTCACTTCAGTCTTGTAGAGAATTATATGCGGCCATGTATATCTTGAATAATCATCAACAATGACGAAGCCATAGAGACAAGCAGTAGTAGTAAGAGTTGAGTAGTGAGTGGGACCGAAGAGGTCCATGTGTAGCAGTTCGAAGGGTTGAGTCATTGTCATGATTGTCTTCGAGGGATGCTTGTCCCTCGTCATCTTTCCAGCTTCGCAGGCACCGCATAAGTGATCCTTCTTGAACTTGACGCCCTTGATGCCTATGATATGCTTCTTCTTTGCAAGAGTGTGCAAGTTCCTCATGCCAGCATGCCCTAGCCTCCGATGCCAGAGCTAGCATTCTGAAGCTTTTGCAAGAAGACATACGGAAAGCTGTGGTCTTGTTGAGAAATCTACCATGTACAATTCATATTTCTAATACCCTTCAAAGACTAGAGATTTATCAGATTCCATTAGAACAAGGCAACGATATTTTCCAAACATCACAATCATGTTTAAATCACAAAGCATTGAGACAGACATTAAGTTGAAACCAGGGGATTCAACAAGCATCACTTTATCCATGTGTTGATCCCTTGAGATTGCAACTCTACCTAGACCCAATACCTTGCTTTTACTAGTATCAGCAAATGTGATGTGACTCTTGTCAGATGGACGTAAGGTTGAGTCCATGAGAAGACTTTGCTTGCCAGTCATGTGATTAGTACATCCACTATCAATAATCCATTTTGAAGCAGCTGGTGTCATACCCTACAGTGCAGTTAGGGGGATAGGCTTCATGAAGAGAATTGTGAAGCATAAACATTTGACGAGCAAGTGGATTATGAAAGCTTAGATCGAGGTTAGGACTGATAGGGCAAGTAACAAGCGACTCAGGAACAAAATACATAATAGGACCATTTGGGCATTTGATCTTGCGCCCTACAAGATGTTTAAGGTCCCCAGCAATAGCTTCAAACGCATTTCATTTTCGGCTGGAGGCCCTTCCCTGCAAAAGAGAGTTAAGCTTTCTTAGCCACCCACATCTTCAAGGGTGGCTTCGAAGCAATGAGTCTAAGTGCAGCATCTGAGAACTTTGGCTTTGGAGCCCTAGCAAATAGTCTCGCAGGTGGACAATAGTACTCATAAGAATAAGCAGAGTAGTTCTTGGTCTTATGAACATGGCGGTTTGATGAAACACGCTCATATTCATAGGCCTGAGTATGGTTTCCCTGCAGAACATTTGCGTTAGTGCGACTCAGGTGAGTCCTCTGTCTGTATGAAGCCTTTGGACCATATGAAGCCCGTGGTCTGGGGTTTGTCTTCTTCACTTGTGGTGTCATGACGACATACACAGGAAGATTTTCTAGACACTTTTTCGGCACCCAGACCTTCTTCATAGGTGGCCCATACCTTCAGTTAGTACCAATATACCTAGCAAACACTTCACCATTCTGATTCTTAAACAGTTTATAGTTTGCATCAAACGATTCATCAATAACAATGGGATTAGCACAAGTGAAGCCAGATAGGGTGGATGGATCCACTGAAGGTTCCTTTGCAGCAACCCATGTGGTTTTGGGGTACTGCTTAGGTTTCCAGTAAGAGCCATCAGCATTCATTTTCCTTTCGAACCCAACACCCTCTTTCCTAGGGTTTCGGTTCAGGATCTGTCTTTTGAGGACATCACATAGTGTCTGATGCCCTTTGAGACTTTTGTACATCCCTGTTTCAAGCAATGTCTTCAACCTAGCATTTTCATCAGCAATAGCAGTGGCATCCTCAGCAGAGGGGTTAGTTACCACATCAACAGTTGAAGATATTGCAACAGTAGCAGCAGTGGAACATCCAGCAACAGAAGTAGCATTGTCACGCTCAATGCATTTAAGACATGGTGGTTCAAATCCTTCCTGAGTGGAACTGATCTGTTTGGCGCGAAGCAACTCGTTTTCCTTTTGAAGATCTTCATGAGCCGCTCTCAATTTCTCAATATCTTGCTTCCTTTGAAGATAATCATAGGAAAGCTTTTCATGAGTTGTTGAGAGCATTTCATGACGACTTTCAAGTTCCTCATACTTAACATGAAGATTTTTTATGTCTTCAATTAAGGACTGAGATCGAGTCATTTTAGCATCTAACAGGTCATTGCTTTTGTCTAATAGTTTTTGAATATGTTCCATAGCTTTCTGTTGTTCAGTTGCAATTTTAGCAAGTGTTTTGTAGCTAGGTTTGGAACCACAATCAGAGTCATCTTCACTGGATGTTTGATAGTGAGTAGTGCGTGAGTTTACCTTGGCACCGTGTGCCATGAAGCAGTAGGTGGGAGCAGAGTTGTCCTGGTCATCAGCATCGGCGTCGGTGATGAAGTCATTGTCTTTAATGTTGAAGATGGACTTGGCAACGTAGGCTGTAGCCAGACTTGCAACGCCAGAATCGGACTCCTCCTCAGACTCCACCTCCGCCTCCTCAGAAGCAGACTCCTCCTCTGAATCCATTTCCTTGCCAACAAACGCACGAGCCTTGCCAGATGAGCTCTTCTTGTGTGACGAAGACTTTGATGAAGACTTGGAAGAAGACTTTGAGTATATCTTCTTCATCTTGTCATCAGAATCATATTCCTTGCTCTTCTTCTTGTTGTTGTTCTCATTGTCCCACTGCGGACACTCAGAGATGTAGTGACCAGGTTTCTTGCACTTGTGGCATGTTCTCTTCTTGTAGTCATGAGTAGAAGCTTCATCATTCCTTGAGCTGGATCGTGAGGACTTTCTGAAGCCTTTCTTCTTGGTGAATTTCTAGAACTTCTTCACAAGCATAGCAAGCTCCTTTCCAATGTCTTCAAGATCATCAGAACTGCAATCAGATTCTTCTTCAGATGAGGAAACAACTTTTGCCTTCAAAGCACGAGTTCGCCCATAGTTGGGACAGTAGATGTCTCTTTTCTTAGAAAGCTAAAACTCATGTGTGTTGTGCCTTTCAAGTATGTCAGACGGATCGAGTGTCTTGAAGTCAGGGCGTTCTTGTATCATCAGGACTAGGGTGTCAAACGAGATGTCAAGTGATCTCAGGAGTGTCTTGACGACCTCATGCTTGGTGATCTCAGTAGCGCCGAGGGCTTGAAGCTCATTTGTGATGTCAGTGAGTCGATCAAACGTGAGCTGAACATTCTCATTGTCGTTTCTCTTGAAGCGGTTGAAGAGGTTGTGAAGGACACTGATTCTTTGATCTCTCTGGGTTGAGACGCCTTCGTTGACCTTGGAGAGCCAGTCCCAGACTAGCTTGGATGTTTCCAGAGCACTCACACGGCCATACTGTCATTTGGTCAGATGACCACAGATGATGTTCTTGCAGTGGAATCCAGTTGAACGAACTTCTTGACATCAGCAGAAGTGACACCTTCACCAGCCTTGGGGACGCCATTCTTGACGACATACCAGAGGTCGACATCAATGGCTTCCAGATGCATGTGCATCTTATTCTTCCAGTAGGGATATTCAGTTCCATTGAAGACTGGGCACGCAGCAGAGACTTTGATTATCCCTGCAGTCGACATAGCTAAAACTCCAGGTGGTTAAACCGAATCACACAGAACAAGGGAGTACCTTGCTCTTATACCAATTGAAAGTGCTAGTGATCGACTAGAGGGGGGTGAATAGGCGGTTTTTATGAAAGTCTTCAAAACATGGAAGTTTTGAAGACAAACGATAGAAATAAACCTATAACCATGCAGCGGAAGGTAGACTACACTAAGCAAGCCATAGTCAAGTATTCAATGAAATGAAAGCACCAAGACTAATAGCAGCTAGGCAGTATAGATCAGGATGGAAGATAATATGAACCCAATCAGAAAAAGCAGTCACACAGTGAAGACAAATAGATAGTGCAAACAGGCAATGACTTCATAAGGAGCAATCTGCAAATAAGGAGATGGGAAGGATAGAACTAGTGGCTCGTTGAAGACAATGATTTGTTGGACCAGTTCCAGTTGCTGTGACAACTGTACGTCTGGTTAGGGAGGCTGAGATTTAACTCAGAAGACCGCGTCTTCACCTTATTCCCCTTGAGCTAAGGACACCCAGTCCTCGCCCAATCACTCTGTTAAGTCTTCAAGGTAGACTTCCAAACCTTCACAAACTTCGTTCACCGGCGATCCACAATGACTCTTGGATGCTCAGAACGCGACGCCTAACTGGCTGGAGGATTCACAGTCCTCAAGTCTAATAAGTCTTCAGATCACACAGACAGGAAGACTTCAGTGATGCCTAACACTCTTTGGCTCTGGGTGTTTAGGGCTTTGTCCTCGCAAGGAATTCTCTCTCAAAGGCTTCGAGGTGGGTTGCTCTCAAACGACAAAAGCCGTACACTAACTCTGAGCAGCCAACCAATTTATGGTGTAGGGGGTGGGCTATTTATAGCCCATCACTTCAGTCATTCTGACTGGTTCACTTGGACCCCACTTAACAGTACGGTGGTTCCTATGACTCAACAAAGAAGAAAAAGAATGACGAAACAACTAAGTCTTCGCGCTCCATAGTCTTCACGCAATGTCTTCTCTTGTCACAGTCTTCAATGTGAATGTCTTCACATACCACCTTTGACTTCAGTGTCTTCATACATTTTTAGGGGTCATCTCTGGTAGGAAAACCGAATCAATGAGGGATTTCTACCTGTGTTATCCTGCAATTCTCACAAACACATTAGTCCCTCAACCAGGTTTGCCGTCAATACTCCAAAACCAACTAGGGGTGGCACTAGATGCACTTACACACCCATCCATGGATGGCGCAACTGGCTCCGAATTGAGTGTCGGAGCGGTTGTCGGCGCGATCTCCTGAACACTGTCCGACGGCAGAGCTAAATCATGCTCATCGTGACCGTGTGGCGCACTAGGCAGGGGCTCGAATCCGTAGAAGATCAAGTCTCCGCGGATATCGGCCATGTAGTTTAAGCTTCCAAACCTGACCTGGTGGCCAGGGGCGTAACTCTCGATCTGCTCCAGATGGCCAAGCGAGTTGGCCTACCGTGCGAAGCCGCCGAACACAAAGATCTGTCCGGGGAGAAAAGTCTCACTCAGAACTGCATCGCTATCGATGGTTGAAGGAGCCATCGAGCCTAATGATGACGACACAGAGGAACTCTCAATGAAAGCACCAATGTCGGTGTCAAAACCGGCGGATCTCGGGTAGGGGATCCCGAACTGTGCATCTAAGGCGGATGGTAACAGGAGGCAGGGGACACAACGTTTTACCCAGGTTCGGGCCCTCTTGATGGAGGTAAAACCCTACGTCCTGCTTGATTATTCTTGATAATATGGGTATTACAAGAGTTGATCTACCACGAGATCGAAGAGGCTAAACCCTAGAAGCTAGCCTATGGTATGATTGTATGTTGTCCTACGGACTAAGACCCTCCGGTTTATATAGACACCGGAAGGGGCTAGGGTTACACAAGGTCAGTTACAAAGGAGGAGATATACATATCCGTATTGCCTAGCTTGCCTTCCACGCCAAGTAGAGTCCCATCCGGACACGGGACGAAGTCTTCAATCTCGTATCTTCATAGTCCAATAGTCCGGCCAAAGGATATAGTCCGGCTGTCCGGAGACTCCCTAATCCAGGACTCCCTCAGCCACCTTCAGCTTGTGCCACTCCCCCGCCAACCGAAGACCCTCGGCCTCAAGGCACGCGTCGACACCCACAAGTTCTTCACCGAGTCGGTTCATCGCGCCCATCGCCTCTTGGAAGAGCTCATGATGAACAACGCTCCGCCCGTGCTCGAACTCAAGCGCATGGCCCATCTCATCCTCCGCCACGGGGGCTATGGGCGACGCCTGGAGCAGTGCGCCCCCTCTCAGCAAGGGGCTGGGGGCTGGCGCTGCCCCAGGTGCCAGCTGGGCCTCGCGAGGGGCCCGAACGAAGCAGGGCCCGCTACTTGAAGAAGACCCCAAGATCAAAGCCAACCAGCCACCGTCCGCAACCAGGGGAGGAACCCTTGGCACGCTTGCTGTGCTCCGAGCAAGGCCGCGAAGAAAAGACGGTGAAGGCGCAAGCTCAAGACACCTTGATGATGGGCCAACCCCCATAGTTGACCCCACGCCATGGGCAATGCACGATCCTGCGGCGCTCGAGTTTGGCAGGGGAAACGGGGCGAGAGGGAGCTGCTTCTCAGGAGATTTCATGGCCTTGGCAGAAGGGGTCCTGAGGAGATAATCGTTAGGAAGGAAAGCAACATGAAGAAGATCACCAAGATGAGGTACTTACTCGTTAACGGCAATATACTTCCTCCGTTTTAATAGCCCAAAGGTACCGCTACCACTGCTCAGGGACCCCTTCCTCTTGCGGAGTTCTTCGAAGTCCATGCAAAGCCGGCCGAAGCGCTGGACATGGCGGCCGACACGAGGCATGGCTGGAGAAGTGCTCGGAGGGGCAGCCTCAGAAGCGCCAAGCTGAGGGTAGCTAGCCGGCTCTGCCTTGTGGTGACTTGTCGAGGCCTCAGGAGCCCCGGCAACGGGAGACACAGGCTGTGTCGCCCCTTCAACCGCCACCCCAGGGCAAGAGTCACGAGTCCCCGAGGTCGACGCCTTGAGAGCCCTAGGTGGCATCAGCATCTCGGCACCTTCACTATCGGCCCCCAGCGGTGCTCTCCCCCCTGCACCAACACTTGGGGCGAGCTCGACGCCAGCATCAAGGAGAGGGACCATGATGATGGGGTTCTCATGGGGCCCCACGAGGCCAACTGGGCGCAGCCCCCACTCACCGAAGGAGGGCATCCGCTCAGCGAATGTCATCTTGTTCGAGCAGCGGTACAAGAGGCAACTCCTCCTTGGCAAGTCGTCTGGCAACGAGACGCTCGTCAGGACCTCAAGCACCGTTCGTCGCACCTCAGGGGAGAGCCTAGACTCCTGAAGTCTCATGTGGTCCTGGCTGCTGAGCAAAGCCACATCGGCTGGGAGTGGCGCTAAAGCGGAGCGATTCGGCGCTGGACGAACTCCCTCACCACCATAGGTGCATTCACACCAAGGTCTTTGAGCCACCTCAACCTGAGCCAAACGGGGGCAAGGTGCGGAACGGCAAGCCTCCGGTGGCACCAACCGGAGTTAGGAATGGCGGGCCCTAACGGAGAGGAGAGCAGGGGGCTGAGCACTCCGGCATCAACAAACACCCACCGCGTCCAAAACTCACTCATGGATGGTGGAAGTTCGAAGTCGATCCCGTCGCCGGCCGTCACCACCATGGCCTGAAAGCTCAGGCATCCGGAGCTCTAACGAGGAACAATCAAGTGCAACGAGAAGAAGTGGCGGAGAAGAGCCACGGAAGGAGCAATGCCTACCATGGCCTCGCAAACGAAGGCGAAGACGGCAAGAAGGGTCACGGATTGGGGATCAAGGTGCAGCATGTGGATCTGATAATGGGAAAGCACTGCGTTGAGGAAGGCGGAGAAAGGAGGGACCAAGCCGGCCCAAAGGGTGTCGATGAAGAAGGGGACCTCAGTGGCCGCCCGGTCAATGCGAGCGCGAGATGCAGGCAAAGCCACCATCTTTCCCCACTCATTGAAGCTGGAAGCAAGCATGGGACGCACCTTGCCCATGGCCTCATCGTTGAGCACCAGCGATCGGCCAACTGCGGGCTCGGTGGCCGGGGGTGCACTAGCCGAAGACAGAGGATTCTTCCCATTATCCGCTTGTGTCGGCGCCATGGCGATGGGGCAAGCAGAGCTAAGGTCAGATTGGAAAGAGGAGCAGAGTCCGGGAGGGAGCAGAGGAATTGGAGGAGAATGGCGCAAGCGATGGAAGAATAACCGTGTAGACCACGGTGGCCGTCTAGCCAGGCGGGTATCAAGGCAGTGTGGGGAAACGGAGACATCCACGACCAATCAACCGCCACGCGTCGACCAAGGCCGTAGACTATTGGGGATTGCGGCGCTCCACACTTGACCTTTGGCTTCGCCTCGAAGACAAGACCGAGCGCGCCTTGGGCCCGGGGTCTACTGTCAGCGTTCTAGGAACGAGGGTCCCCAGACTAGCCTACCTGCGGCCCATGGCGTGGCTTTTCTAGCAGGCCTGTATGACCCATCTTCATCAACAAGGCAATCAAGACCCTCGCGAGGGGCCAAGCCTCACGAGGAAGACGACGCAAGACCTCCTCAGGAGCGGCCTCGCCAGGCAGGCTCGCGAGGGGCGGAGAGTTCAGGTCCAGGCAAACCTCGCGAGGTTCTCATGACGTGAGCCATGATGATCAAGACCAGGCAAGCGCCAGGCAGGCGCCAGCATGCGCAGCGTCCTTGTTTCCTCTTTGGTGCTAAGGGGGCAAGCGCGGGCGTGGAGTATCGAGGAATCAAGCAAAGGTTTCCATATCGGTGCAACGAGACCAAGACCAGCAGGACGGCAAGACGGAGGTCTCCATGGAGCCCAAGGCGGCGTCACCACCAGAGCCTTTTGCAGGCGAAGACCACTTTTGTCAGGATAAGCTATACTAGTTATCACCTTTCAAATTGGCCGCTGTTGGCTCCCTTCCTGCTCAATATTTGGGGAGAGTACTAGGGACTCTATAAATAGGACTAGCCGCCACCGTGGAAAGAGATCTCATCTTGGACCGGATCCTCACACACACAAGTTCACCAAGCACAAGAACACCTCAACCTCATGAGGCTGATCTTCCCCTTATACTGTTCATCAGCAGCCCCAGAGGCCATCCACCACCACCACACTGGAGTAGGGTATTACACCACAACGGTGGCCCGAACCAGTATAAATCTTGTGTCCTTTGTGTTGCGACTTCGTCAAGTTAGTTCGTAGGATCTCAGCTGAGTTAAGACGTGGATCGGTAGGGGGGCAATCTTCGCACGCACCCCAGTGTTCGAACCTTAAGGGTTTTGCCGGAACCCGTGATCCGAAAAATACTTTGCTGCACTTTATTTTATTTCTGATCTATTATTTCAATCTATTACAACTTTCTCCTGTCAACACGCAATTTCTAGCACCATTACCCAAAAGGGATTGACAACCACTTTAGCATGTCGGGTTGTGAGGTGTTGTTATTTGTGTGCAGGGGTTGTTTACGTTGTGTTGCTTGGTTCTCCTACTGGTTAGATACCTTGATTTCATAACTGAGGGAAATACTCTACCGTCGCTGTGCTACATCATCCCTCCCTCTCCGGGGAAATACAACGTAGTTCCAGCTGCCATCAAGGAGAATTTCTGGCGCCATTGCCGGGGAGGATCTTCAACATAACCAGGTTCCTAATCACAAATCTCATCTCCTCGCAATTTACATTATTTTCCATTTGCCTCTCATTTTCCTCTCCCCCACTTCACAAAAATTTGCTGTTTTATTCGTCTCTCTTTTTCCGTTCGTTGTTTTCTTGCTGGATCTCTTTTTGAGTGCAATCTTGTTGTGTGGTCATCATGGCTCAAGAGAACACCAAGTTATGTGATTTCTCAAATACCAACAACAATGATTTTATTGGCACTCTGCTTGCTCCTCCTACCACTAGTGCGGAGACTTGTGATATTAATACTGCTTTGTTGAATCTTTTTATGAAAGACCAATTTTCTGGTACTCCTAATGAGGATGCCGCGTCCCATCTTAATACCTTCATGGAATTATGCGATATGCAAAAGAAAAAAGATGTGGACAATGATTTGGTCAAGATGAAATTATTTCCGTTCTCTTTGCGTGACTCTGCAAAAATTTGGTTCTCTTCTTTGCCTCGTAATAGTATCAATTCTTGGAATAATTGCAAAGATGCTTTTATCAGTACGTATTTTCCTCCCGCAAAAATTATTGCCCTTAGAACCCAGATCATGAACTTCAAGCAACTTGAACATGAGCATGTTGCGCAATCTTGGGAAAGGATGAAAATGATGCTAAGGAATTGCCCAACTCATGGGTTAAATCTTTGGATGATCATACAATTTTTTAATGCGGGATTGAATTTTGTTTCTCGTAATCTTTTAGATTCCACCGCGGGTGGTACTTTTATGGAAATTACTTTGGGTGAAGCCACAAAATTGCTTGATAATATCATGGAAAATTATGCTCAATGGCAAACTGAAAGAGCTCCTAATAGTAAAAAAGTTAATTCGGTCAAAGAAATTTCTTCTTTGAGTGATAAAGTTGATGCTCTTATGAAATAGGTTGCTAGTAAAAGTTCTCCTATTGATTTTAATGATATGCCTTTGTCTATTTTGATTGAGCAAAATAGTGATGCCATCGATGTGAATTTTATCTCTAGAAATAATTTCAACAACAATGCTTATAGAGGTAATTTTAATCCTAGGCCTTTTCCTAGTAATTCCTCTAATAATTATGGTAATTCCTATGGAAATCAATCTTATAATAATAATAGGAACACCTTTGATCTTGAGAATAATATTAAAGAATTTATCAACACACAAAAAGTTTTCAACACTTCCATAGAAGAAAAGTTGAACAAAATTGATGATTTGTCTAGAATTGTTGATAGAATTTCTCATGATGTGGAAAATCTCAAGATGAAATTTTTTGTGCCTAAAGTAGATGAATCAATTAAAGCTCTTTATGTGTTCTATGGATGAAAGTAAGAAAAGAACTGTTATGCTTAGAGCTAAAAGATAATTTTTGAAAAATATTTTTCTAGTGATTATTATTGTAAAGATGATGAAGATCTTAAAACGGTTGGTGTTTCTTATATTGATTCCTTGTTTAGTAAAGTTAATAATTATGAACAAGGGACTGGAGAAGAGTCAACTTTATCTAGAAGGCATCCCAATATTTTGAAGGGTGAAAATCTTGTTGACAAAATTGATGAAAGTGGCTTTGGAGAGGTCAAAACTTTAGCTAGTAATGCACCCACTATTTTGGATTACAAAGACTTTAATTATGATAGTTGCTCTTTGATTGATTGTATTTCTTTGTTGCAATCCATGATAAATTCACCCCATGCTTATGAACAAAATAAAGCTTTTACTAAACATATCGTTGATGCTATGATGAAAGCTCTTGAAGAAAAATTGGAATTAGAAGTTTCAATTCCTAGAAAATTGTATGATGAATGGGAACCTAGTATCAAAGTCAAGATTAAACATTATGACTGTTTTGCTTTGTGTGACTTGGGTGCTAGTGTTTCCACAATTCTGAAATCTTTATGTGATGTGCTTGGTCTTACCAATCTTGAAGAATGTTCCTTGAATTTGCATTTGGCAGATTCTACTATTAAAAAGCCTATGGAAAGAATTAATGATGTTCTTATTCTTGCAAATATGAACTATGTGCCCATAGATTTTATTGTTTTTGATATTGACTGCAATCCATCTTGTCCCATTATTCTTGGTAGACCGTTTTTATGCACTATCGGTGCCGTGATTGATATGAAAGAAGGTAATATTAAGTTCCAATTTCCTTTGAGGATGGGTATGGAACACTTTCCTAGAACTATAATTAGGCCACCCTATGAATCAATCATGAGGGCATCTTATGGAACTCAAGCAAAGATGACAAAACTTAGATCCTTGCTTTACGCCTAGTTAAGGGCGTAAAACTATAGCACTTGTTGGGAGGCAACCCAATGAATAAATTTATTTTTGCTTTTTTTCTTCCTGTTCTTGAGTGTTAGCACAATTATGCTACTGTTATGATTGTGTTTTTATGTTTTGATTAGTGTTTTTGCCAAGTAAAGCCTTTAGGATCTTCTTGGGCAATAGTTGTTTGATCTTGCTGAAAAAACAGAAAATTTATGCTCACGAAATTAATTTTCATCTTTTTATAGAGACCGATAAAATACCCATTCCAATTGCATTAGATCAATATACAAATTTCTCGGGATGTCCTCATTTTCCAGAGTTTTTGGAATTAAATAAGTATTCGAAATAGTCAGATTGCTACAGACTGTTCTATTTTGGCAGATTCTGTTTTCTTTGTGATGTGTGCTTGGTTTGATGGCTCTATGGTTTTATTTTATGACTTTTTGCCATAGAAAAGTTGGAATACAGTAGATATAATAAAAAAATATGAATTGGTTTGATACAACACTTATAGTAGTGGCTTATTATTCTTATACTAACGGATCTCACGAAGGCTTTGTTGAGTTTTGTGTGATTGAAGTTTTCAAGTTTTGGGTTATCTTACGATGGATGAAGGAAGGATATAAGAGCCTAAGCTTGGGTATGCCCCGGCATCCCAAGCTATTATCCAAGAATGAGCACCAACTAACTTGGGGATGCCCCCGAGTGGCATCCCCGCTTTCTTCCAACAACTATCGGTATTTTACTCGAGACTATATTTTTATTCATCACATGATATGTATTCTGCTTGGAGTGTCTTGTATGATATGTATATTTGCTTTTCTTATTTTGTGTTTTAAGTTATCAATCCTTGCTGGACACAACTATTTGAGAGAGCTAAAATTATGTCATGACTTGTTAGAATTAATCTCTATGCTTCACTTAAATCTTTTATAAGCTAGGACTTGCTCTAGTACTTCACTTATATCTTTTTAAGTACGGTGTGCTTAGTATTTTTGAAGAAATTCTCTCTTGCTTAACTTAGATTTATTTGAGATTTAGTTAAATTTTGAAGAAACTCTCTCTCGCTTCACTTAAATTATTTTGAGAGAAAGAAAAATTGTTATGCTCATGATCTTCACTTATATTTGGTTGAGCTTATGAAAAGAAACTCATGAAAATTAGTCCCAAAGTGATAGATATCCAAGAAGGACAAAGCAAAGAAAAATGTCATGAAGATCAATGGACAAAATAAACTTGATTCTTGGTAATAGTTTTGAGATATGATGATGTGATATGTGCGTTATGTTGATGAGTAATTGTGCTCTAGTAAGAATATGGGTGTTAAGGTTTGTGATTCCCTATGCAAGTATGAAAGTCAATAATCATGCAATGAAAATTATATCCTACTTGTGGTGCATTATTCGGTGTTAATTATGCTTAATGCTTTCTTATGAGATTATTCATTTCTTGGTTGGTCGCATCCCAATCTTTTGTTAGCCTTCATTTTGCACTAAGTATGACCTCTAGTGCATCCAAAATCCTTTAAACCAGTTTTGCCACATGAGTCCACTATATCTACCTATATGATGTATTCTTTTGCCGTTCTAAGCAAATTTGCATGTGCCATCTCTAATTTTCAAAATAAGCTTCTCTTTTGTGTGTTTGTTTCGCTCGCGGAGCAGTGAGGGTGGCTAATATTTTCCATGCTAGATGTGTTATTCTCCATATGAGTGTTTATTCAGTTGTCATTGCACGAGAGTAAGGCAAAGGTATTAGGGATGCCCAGTCCTAAAATGCAAAAAGAAATGAATTTACTTTATGTTGTCAACTAATAAATTCCTTGGGAAGTGTTGGTATGGAGGGCACCCGTGGATCCGGTTAGCCATGGAAAGTGAAATTTATGGTGGAAAAAGGAATAAACTTTATTTTCTATTTGGGAACTGCCTATGATATCTCTATGCATGGAAAGTATTGGGAACTCTAAGTCATTTTTGTTGGTGGGATGGATACACCTCCCAAAATGTTTTTATCTCAAATTTTTCGCTTTGAGCTCTGGCACCTCTACAAATCCCTACTTCCCTCTATGAAGGGTCTTTATTTTACTTTATGCAATACTTTTTTTTGAAATTTGAGTCTCCATATTCTCTCATAAAAAGCACCAACTAGGAGGCAATATGATCGTGCTCAAGTATTAGGTGTAGTTAATATTCGAGTGTGTTTCATGAATGGATCAATGTTTGAGCATGATGGTCTAGGGATAACTTATTTTAGCATTGATATTTTGAAAGACATGGTTGCCTTATGCTTGAGTATCTAAATTATTATGTCAAAACTAGACTATTGCTTTGAATCACATAAAAGCCCAAATGTTCATGCTATAAAGAAAAGAATATGATATGACTTGATGAACAACACTCCACATCAAAAATTCTGTTTTTATCACTTACCTACTCGAGGACGAGTAGGAGTTAAGCTTGGGGATGCTGATACGTCTCCAACGTATATATAATTTTTTATTGTTCCATGCTGTTTTATTATCAATCTTGGATGTTTTATAATCATTTTATAGTCATTTTATATCATTTTTTGGTACTAACCTATTGGCATAGTGCCGACCGCCAGTTCCTGTTTTTTCCATGTTTTTTACATTGAAGGAAATCAATATCAAACGGAGTCCAAATGGCACGAAACTTCACGATGATTTTTTATGGGCCAAAAGGAAGCAGATGGGCCCTGGTTGCACCTGAGGGGTGCCCCGAGGGGGGCACAACCCACCAGCGCACGCCAGGAGGCCCTGGCACGCCCCTGTGGGTTGTGCCCACCTCGAGTGCCCCCCGAGCCGCCTCTTTGCTCTATAAATACCAAAATATTCCCAAAACCCTAGGGGAGTCAACGAAATATTCATCTAGCCACCGCAGAGTCCAGAGACACCAGATCCAATCTAAACACCATCACGGAGGGGTTCACCACTTCCATTGGTGTCTCTCCGATGATGCGTGAGTAGTTCCTTGTAGACCTTCGGGTCCGTAGTTAGTAGCTAGATGGCTTCATCTCTCTCTCTTGATGCTCAATACAATGGTCTCTTAGAGATCCATATGATGTAACTCTTTTGTAGTGTGTTTTTTGGGATCGATGAACTTCGAGTTTATGATCAGATCTATGTTTTTATATCCATGAAAGTATTTGAGTTTCTTTGATCTCTTTTATGCATGATCTCTTATAGCCTCGTATTTCTTCTCCGATATTTGGGTTTTGTCTGGCCAACTCGATCTATTTACCATGCAATGGGAAGAGGTGCGTGGTAGTGGGTTCGATCCTACGGTGCTTGATCCCAGTGACAGAAAGGGAACCGACACGTATGTATCGTTGCTACTAAGGATAAAAAGACGAGATCTATATCTACTGCCATATAGATAAATAGATATTGTCTACATCATGCCATCGTTCTTATTGCATTACTTTGTTTTTCCATGACCTTAATACACTAGATGCATGCTGGATTGCGGTCGATGTGTGGAGTAATAGCAGTAGATGCAGGCAGGAGTCGGTCTACTAATCTTGGACGTGATGCCTATGTAATGATCATTGCCTGGATATTGTCATAATTATTTGAAGTTCTATCAATTTCCCAACAGTAATTTGTTTACCCACCATTTTCTATTTTTCTCGAGAGAAGCCACTAGTGAAACCTACGGTCCCCGGGTCTTATCTCTCATATATTTGCCTTTGCGATCTACTTTTTCCTTGCTTTTATTTTCAGATCTATTAAAACAAAAATACAAAAATACTTTGCTGCACTTTATTTTATTTGCGATCTATTATTTCAATCTATTACAACTTTCTCCTGTCAACACGCAATTTCTGGCACCGTTACCCGAAAGGGATTGACAACCCCTTTAACACGTCGGGTTGCAAGGTGTTGTTATTTGTGTGCAGGGGCTGTTTACATTGTGTTGCTTGGTTCTCCTACTGGTTTGATACCTTGGTTTCATAATTGAGGGAAATACTCTACCGTCGCTATGCTACATCATCCCTCTCTCTCCGGGGAAATACCGACGTAGTTCCAGCTGCCATCAAGGAAAATTTCTAGTAACCCACTAGTATAGGGGATTGTGGATAGAGTATTCAACCCAAATTTATAGATTCGACACAAGGGGAGCCAAAGAACATTTGAAGGTATTAGCAGCTGAGTTGTCAATTCAACCACACCTGGAGATTAATTATCTGTAGCAATATGATCAGTAGCAAAGTAATTTGATAGTTTTGATAGTAGTGAAAGTAGCAACGGTAGTAGTAACAGTGATAGCAGTAATTTGTAGCAAGTGTAACAGTGATGATAGCAATAGTAATGCAGCAAGATCAATAAGGATAAATTCGTAGGCATTGGATCGGTGACTTATTGGATGATATTCATCATGTGACAGTTATAAGCTAGGGTGATACGACACTAGCTCCAGTTCATCGATATAATGTAGGCATGTATTCCGTAAATAGTCATACGTGCTTTATTAAAAGAACTTGCATGACATATTTTGTCCTACCCTCCCGTGGCAGCGGGGTCCATATTGGAAACTAAGGGATATTAAGGCCTCCTTTTAATAGAGATCCGGAACAAAGAATTAACACATAGTGAATACATGAACTCCTCAAACTACGATCATCACCGGGAGTGGGCCCGATTGTTGTCACTCCGGGGTTGCCAGATCATAATCGTAGTAGGTCACTATAACTTGCAAGATCGGATCTAAAACATGGATATAATGATGAATTCATAAACGGTTCAGATCTGAAATCATGGCACCGGGCCCAAAGTGACAAGCATTTACCGAAGTACCGGGGGGTTACCGGAACCCCCCGGGGAGTATATGGGCCTTATTAGGCCTTAGTGGAATAGAAGAGAGGAAGGCCAAGGTGGAGGGCGCACCCCCCTAGCCCAATCCGAATTGGGTGGGGGCCGGCCTCCCTTCCTTCCTTCTCTCTCCCCCTCCCTTCTCTCCTACTCCTACTAGGGAAAGGGGGGAATCCTACTCCCGATGGGAGTAGGACTCCCCCTAGGGCTCTCCATAGAGAGGGCCAGCTCTCCCCTCCTAGACTCCTTTATATACGGGGGAAGGGGGCACCCCATACACACACAAGTTGATTGTTTAGCCATGTGCGGTGCCCCCCTCCACAGATTTCCACCTCGGTCATATCGTTGCAGTGCTTAGGCGAAGCCCTGCGCCTGTAGCTTCATCATCACCGTCATCACGCCGTCGTGTTGACGAAACTCTCGCTCAACAATCAGCTGCATCTAGAGTTCGCCGGACGTCACCGAGCTGAAAGTGTGCAGATCACGGAGGTGACGTACCTTCGGTGCTAGGATCGGTCAGATCGTGAAGACGTACGACTACATCAACCGCGTTGTCATAATGCTTCCACTTACGGTCTACGAGGGTACGTGGACAACACTCTTCCCCTCTCGTTGCTATACATCGCCTAGATGGATCTTGCGTGTGCGTAGGACATTTTTGAAATTACTATGTTTCCCAACAGTGGCATCCGAGCCAGGTCTATGCGTAGATGTTATATGCACGAGTAGAACACAAAGGAGTTGTGGGCGTGGGTATATACATATTGCTTGCCGTCACTAGTTGATTCTTGATTCAGCAGTATTGTTGGATGAAGCGGCTCAAACCGACATTACGCGTATGCTTACGCGAGACTGGTTCTACCGACGTGCTTCGCACATAGGTGGCTAGTGAATGTCAGTTTCTCCAACTTTAGTTGGATTCAATGAACAGGGTTCTTTCTGAAGATCAAAAAGCAATCACTATACCACGTTGTGCTTTTTGATGCGTAGGTAAGAACGGTTCTTGATCAGCCCGTAGTAGCCACGTAAAACTTGCAACAACAAAGTAGAGAACGTCTAACTTGTTTTTGCAGGGCATCTTGTGATGTGATATGGTCAAGACGTAATGAGATATAAATTGTTTTGTAGAAGTTATCGGCTACTGGTAGGAGCCTTATGGTTGTCTCTTTATTGCATAAGATGCAAGCGCCATACAATTGCTTTAATTTATCTCTATGCGATAGCAACAGTTGCAAAAAGCAATAGTTGGCGAGACGACCATGTGTAGCATCCCAAATTTTCAATTTGGAATGTTATACACTAGATCATCATTGCATATCATATTTATTGCATTTTGGTTGATCCTAGAAATTTCACGCAACTCAAGGACCCTCGGAGAGAGTTGGGGATTTCGTTATTTTCATATTTGAGTTGTCTCAAATTTTGAAAAATAGGATCATTTGATTTTATTTATTTTCTCTTCAATTATTTCTATTACAAAAATATGAGAGAGGGAATAAAATGACTTTCCCAAAATAAAGAAATATTGAGGATTTAATTAAAAAATCAAATAAGATATTATTCTGGTTTTATTTGCTATTTTATGTGAATTTAGGAAAAATGCGTGTTTTTCAAAATTGCATTTAGGCCCCAAATAAATGTTCATCTTGTGTGGCTTGATTTTCGAAGCCGGGGAAAATTTATTTCGGGATTTTTGGAGTCCGTTTAGTATTTCTTTTGTTTTTTTCCGAGCATAATTATTTTAAAAAAAAGTCCGAACCGACCTTGGGCCGTAACCGGCCAGGACTCCTCCTGGCCGGGCCTCTTATAAGCGCCCCAAGGCCCCCGGCCAAGCCCAGCCGCGCCCCCGCCTGAAAACCCTAACCCTAGCCGGCCGCCGCCGCGGCGCGCCGCCGCCCCGCCGCCGCCCGCCCGCGCCGCCCCACCGCCGCCCGCCTGCGCCGCCGCCGCCCCGCCGCCGCCGCCGGAGCGCCGCCGTTCGCCGGAGGTAGTTTTTTTTTCGCCTCCGGTTTTTCTCGAAAAACCGTTCAGTTTTCTCACGGTTTTGTTCGTTTTTTTAGTTTCGGTTTTTTTCAAAAAAGACCGGGTTTTCCGATTTAATTAATTAGCAAATGTCCGTCCGTTCGTTCGTTTTAAAGAACGTTCATCGTTTTTCTTTTTCTCAGATTAAATCCGTGGTTTTTCTGATCGAGATTCCTGATCCGATTTTCATTTTAGTCTAACTTTTCGCTCGTTTATCGGAATCAGGCTATTCAAGCGCCTGGAGTTTCGTCTCGAAACCCTCTTTCCGTTTAACCAACTCAAACAAGTTTTTGCCACTGTAAAAATTGCCCTAGATCCAGAATAGTAAACGAAGCCTGTTTCTTTTGCCGTTTGTCTTTCGTTGCTTCGTTCGATCTGATTCTTTTTGCCAACCGGAGTTCTTAAGTTGAACTTTCTGGTTAGATCTCTTATTTGAGTTTTACATGTGCATTAGTTGAGTACTTATTGTATGATTCTTTGTTTGCGATAGAGTACCCGGAGTGCGCCGCTTGCTACTTCGAATCACTAGGTTTCCCGGATCATCAGCAAGGCAAGTAACACTTTGATCATGTTTTCCCTCTACCCAGTTTTATTGCATTAGATCAATCCTCACACATTGCATGATTAGGATCTAATTAAATTGTGGGTTTGGGAAGTAGTTGAGGTAGTACCTATTAGCTGTTATTATCAAACCTTTGGGAGTTACTTCTGCATTTGCTTATTATGCCATGCTATGCTAGTAGACGTGGATTGGGTGAGTGTATCCATGACAGATGTGAGATTGTCAATTAATGGTTTATTTAAGGTGGCAACTTAAACACACATCTGGGTGGATTGAGGCACCTGGGTATTCCAGCGATTGCCTGTTTTTCTTTTGGACCGCCACCCAGGCTCAAAGGGATCATGAGATTATTCATGCTAGAAACTTCCGTGTGCAGCCACAAGCTATTATGGGCTCTAGCATAGTTGAGTAAGTTGTGTGAACTCTTACAGTGGTAGACTAGCAGATGTAGGGGAAATTAGGTGTAACGGTCTACCCGATCGTAAGGTGCTAGCACTTCTGAAAGACTATGTCTCGGTCATCCGTCTTCTCAAACACCATGTAGTGCGAGAAACCAAATGGAGGTGATCGAGTCTTGTGGGGAAAAGTGTGCAAACCTCTGCAGAGTGTATAAACTAATCATGATTAGCCGTGTCCCCGGTTATGGACATCTTGAGTATCTAGTACCTGGATTATCATGTGAATCTCATCATGTTACTCTAAAAATTAATTTTGTTGGGTTTTGTTTAATGACGATGCTTAATTGGGATTGAGAATGCTGTCAACCATTCTCAATGTTTAACAACTACCATGATAGTTAAATAAAATTTATTCCTTTGCAGTAGGGAAAAATTGGCTTTACGCAAAACTATAACCATAGAGCTTTCCACCAGCCAGATATGCATATAGAATAGCCTATTTCATTCCATTGCTCTCTATGTGTTATTTTGCCAGCATATTCCATGTGCTGACCCGTTTCGGGCTGCAACGTTAACGTTGCAGACTTTTCAGACGACGATTAAGGTGTTTTTAGGTCGTGGTTCTATACTCAGTGATGCCGTTGGAGTTGATGGACTCACTTATCTTCCAAGCCTTCCGCTGTTATCGTTATTAGATGGCCTTAAGCCATATTTATTGTAATAAGTTCTCTTTTGAGAAATTCGATGTAATAAGTGTGTGATTGCTACTCTGTTATAAATCCTTCGAGTACTGTGTGGTGTCAGCATTACTGATCCATGGATGACACCTGAGCACAGAGATTAGACCGTTTGAGGTCTGGTCGCTACAATATGGTATCAGAGCACACGCTGACTGTAGGACACGACCACTAAGCTAAAGACCTAGATCACTACTCACTCTCTTCTCTTTCTAACTTCTCATCTTTTCTACTCTTTAGGATGGCGGATGCAAGGAACAAGTTCACGCAACCGGATGAAGATACACCCTTTGGACGTCACTTGAAGGATGTCACTAGATACATGAACATAGGAGTACCAAGCTTCACCGGAACCTACAACGCCACTTTACCTGAAGAAGAGCGCTGGATGATTCAAGTTCAAGTTCCAGGAAGGACGTTCATGCCAGTCACCGAGCCCATAGAGTTTTCTTTTGATGCACCAACTTGGAGTCTAGGAAAGAGCATGGCAGCTCACATCGCCATGGGACGTATTGGAGAAGTATACCGCAATGATCTTAAGGATACTATCTACCAGATTTGTGGGCACCGAGATGAGCACTGGGAGATGATCAGCACCAAAAAGGATAGATCAGTCGCAGCTTTTATCCAGGAGTTAAACCAGCACATTCGACGTCAGGAGAACCAGATGTGCACCGACATGATAGATCTGAATAAGGCGAGGACAAGAATCAAGGAACTGGAGGAAGAACTCAAGGCTACACATGAAGATTATGAAGAGGAAATTGAAGTATTAGTGGAGAAGAATGACGATGTGATCAAGAAGATTGGAATATTCATGGGAGGAGGCCCTACGCCAGTAGAAGACGATGAAGAACCCAAGGAGATTCGTCCGGAAGACTACATCATCATTGACGACACCGACTCGGATCCAGATGATAGAGATGATGACTATGTTGATGAAGCTGGAGCAGATATAATGGAGTCTGCAACCAAAGAATATTTCTAGTAGACCACCTCATCAGTAGTAGTAGTCCACCATGTAAATATAGTAGTCCGAGCACTTTTGCGATAGTTAGATCGATTGTATGCCCTTGTTTGATTGATTGGATGAAGTGAATTGTTTGCTTTTGCCTCATGTGCATATGGGTAGTGTTTTCTCTTTAGACCCCTCTCTATTCTTAAATCTCATCTTTTCTAAACCCTTAGATGCCTCCGAGACGTGACCCCAGATTTACCTTTCCACCGGAGCTCACCCAGTTGATCCAGCAGCAGAACACATTGATGCAGTTGCTAATCCAGAATCAGAATCAGGGGAACAACAACAACAACCCACCACCACCACCACCACCACCTGTTGATCACTTAGCCCGTTTTCTTAGGCTGAATTCGCCGGTGTTTTCCAGTAGCACCGAGCCGATAGTAGCAGATGATTGGCTCCGCAAGACAGCTAGAGAGTTGACCATAGCAGGATGCACGGATGCAGAAAAGGTGAAGTTTGCCGCACATAAGCTTGAAGGACCCGCAGCATCATGGTGGGAGAATTTCACAACCACTTTCCCTGTCGACACTGTCACATGGGACCAGTTTCAGCAGGCTTTTCGAACTGCCCATGTTTCAGCAGGAGCTATGGCCATGAAGAAGCGAGAGTTTCGCAACTTGCGCCAAGGAGGACGGACAGTTGGCCAGTATGTGGAGGACTTTAGTAAATTAGCACGTTATGCCCCAAATGACGTTGCTATGGATGCAGCTAAGCAGGAGAAGTTTCTGGAAGGGCTGAACGATGAGTTGAGCATGCAGTTAATGGTAGCCACCTTCAACAACTACCAGGAGTTGGTAGATCGTGCTCTCATGATTGAAGGGAAGTAGCAACAGATTGAGAATCGCAAGAGGAAGTATGGACAAGGGAAGTACAATTCAGGAGCTCAGCAGAAGCCACGTTTTACCCCTAGACCGGAAGGACATTTTTAGCATACCCATGGAGGAGGTAGCTCGCACAATCACAACGGCACCAAGAATGGTAATGGGAATGGAGGAAGCAACAGCCAGAACCGCACCAACCCATCGACCCCAGCCAAGAGAGACCTAAGCCAAGTCACTTGTTTTAAGTGCCAGAAGACCGGACATTATGCCAATGAATGTCCTGAATCCCAAAATGGAAATGGCAATAGAAGCTCTGGAAAGAAGCCGAACCCTTTCAACAGGGGACAGGTGAACCACGTTAATGTGGAGGAGGTTGAAGAGCAGCCGGATGCAGTAATCGGTAAGTTTTTGGTTAAGTCATTTACTGCACTCGTTCTTCTTGATACTGGTGCATCGCATTCATACATATCAAGGGGATTTGTGGATAAGTATAAACTGCCCACCAAAGTTCTTAGAACACCTATGTTAGTAAGCTCACCAGGAGCGGAGTATATGGCTAGCCAAGGATGTTTTCAAGTGCCATTAAGTATAGGTAGGCATGTGTTCCCCTCAGATTTGGTAATATTGGAATCACAAGGTTTGGATGTAATTCTGGGAATGGATTGGTTGTCGATGTATGGAGGAAACATCGATTGCGCCAGTAAGTCAATCTTGCTTACCACTCCAGAAGGGAGAAGGATCAAGTATGTATCCCGGCATGTGCCGAAGAGGACTCAAGTAAATTGTTTAACAGGAGTTGTGCAGGAGGAAGTACCAGTAGTGAAGGATTTCCCTGATGTATTTCCAGAAGAGTTGCCAGGCATGCCACCGGATAGAGATATTGAGTTTTTGATTGAGCTTTTGCCAGGCACAGGGCCAATATCAAAGAGACCATATAGGATGCCTGCAAAGGATTTGGTGGAAATTAAGAAGCAAATTAAGGAGTTACTGGATAAAGGATACATTCGCCCAAGTTCATCGCCTTGGGGATCGCCAGTACTTCTAGTGGAGAAGAAGGATGGATCGTTAAGGATGGTTGTTGATTATCGAGGTTTGAATGAAGTAACCAGCAAGAACAAGTACCCACTACCGATGATCAATGATCTGTTTGATCGATTGCAAGGAGCTAAGGTATTTTCCAAGATTGATCTGCGGTCAGGATACCACCAGTTGAAGATTCGAGAACAGGATATACCTAAGACGGCTTTTACCACCAAGTATGGGCTGTACGAGTATACCGTTATGTCATTTGGTCTAACTAACGCACCTGCATATTTTATGAACATGATGAACAAAGTGTTTATGGAGTTCTTGGATAAGTTCATCATAGTGTTCATTTATGATATCCTGGTTTACTCGAAGAATGAGGAGGAGCATAAGGAGAATTTGCGTTTGGTTCTTGGAAAGCTCAGAGAACATCAATTATATGCCAAGTTTAGCAAATGTGAGTTTTGGTTGAAAGAAGTTGGATTTCTCGGACACATTATATCCGGAGAAGGTATAGCAGTAGATCCCACTAAAGTTGATACCGTAACCAAGTGGGAAGCGCAACAACAGTTGGAGAGATCCGGAGTTTTCTTAGACTCGCATGATACTACCGGAGGTTTATTGAGAATTTCTCAAAGATTGCGAAGCTTATGACGGAGTTGTTGAAGAAGGATACCAAGTTCATATGGACTGAGGAATGTGAGGCTAGTTTTCAGGAGTTGAAGAAATGTTTGGTTACCTCACCAGTGTTGATTTTACCGGATCAGACCAAGGATTATGAGGTGTATTGTGATGCTTCACGTCGAGGACTTGGAGTAGTTCTTATGCAGGAAGGAAGAGTTGTTTCATATGCCTCACGACAGCTTAAGCCCCATGAGTTGAATTATGCTATGCATGATTTGGAGTTAGCAGCCGTAGTGCATGCATTGAAGACTTGGAGACATTTTCTGATTGGAAACCATTGCGAGGTGTACATGGATCACAAGAGTTTGAAGTATATTTTCACACAGAAGGAGTTGAACCTCAGACAAAGGAGATGGTTGGAGCTCATCAAGGATTATGATATGAAATTGCATTATCACCCCGGAAAGGCTAACGTAGTAGCTGACGCGTTGAGCCGCAAGAGCCATGTCAACACCCTAATGACGGGAGATTTACCAAGGGAGTTGGCCGAAAATCTTTGAGAGCTATGTTTGGAAATAGTTCCAAGAGGCTATGTAGCAGCATTGGAGATTCAGTCTACTTTGATGGATAAGATCAGAGAAGCTCAAAAGACTGACAAGGAGATTGCTTCTATTAAGGAGAAAATGAGCAAAGGAAAAGCTAAGGGATTTCGTGAGGATGAGCACGATACCTTATGGTTTGAAGACCGTGTTTATGTACCAAATGATTCGGAGATCAGGAAGTTAGTTCTACAAGAGGCCCATGATTCACCGTATTCGATTCACCCAGGAAACACCAAGATTTATTTGGATTTGAAGGATATTTTCTGGTGGACCGGAATGAAGAAGGATATTGCGGAATATGTAGCAGTTTGTGATGTATGTCAGAGAGTAAAGGCAGAGCATCAGAAGCCAGCCGGATTGCTATAGCCATTGCCAATACCCGAATGGAAGTGGGATAAGCTAGGCATGGATTTTATTACAGGATTGCCCAGAACACGTTCAGGCGATGACTTGATATGGGTTGTAGTCGATCATTTGACAAAGGTAGCTCATTTCATTCCAGTGAAGACTACCTATACCAGTGCAAAGTTGGCAAAGATATACATGACTAGAATCATTTGTCTGCATGGAGTTCCAAGGAGCATAGTATCAGATAGAGGAACCCAATTTACCTCAATGTTCTAGAATTAGTTGCATGAAACTTTGGGAACCAGACTGGAGTTTAGCACAGCTTTCCACTCGCAGACAGATGGACAGACTGAGAGAGTCAATCAGATTTTGGAGGATATGCTAAGAGCTTGTGCGCTAGATTACGGATCTAGCTGGGACGAGAATTTGCCATATGCAGAGTTCTCTTACAACAACAGCTATCAATCCAGTTTGAAGATGGCCCCTTTCGAAGCCTTGTACGGAAGAAGGTGCAGGACCCCATTGTCTTGGGATGAAGTTGGAGACCGCCAGTTGTTTGGACCGGATCTGATAAAGGAGTCTGAACAGAAAGTGAAATTGATTCGCAATAGGCTCAAGGTAGCTCAATCCAGGCAGAAGAGTTATGCAGATTCTAAACGCAAGGAGACAGTTTACAAAGTCGGAGACCGAGTTTATCTTCGAGTATCACCACTTCGAGGAGTTAAGCGCTTTGGAGTTAAGGGAAAGTTAGCGCCACGTTCTGTAGGCCCATACAAAGTTTTGGAGCGTATGGGAGAAGTTGCCTATAAGTTGGAATTGCCCGAAGGATTGTCAGGAGTTCACGACGTGTTTCATGTATCCCAATTGAAGAAGTGCCACACAAAGATGGCTGACATACTGCTGAGAGATACGGTACCATTGGAAGCGATTCAGTTGGATAGTGATTTGACCTATGAGGAGAAACCAGTTAAGATACTAGAGTATGCCAGTCGAGTCACCCGCGGCAAGGTTATCAAGTTTTGCAAGGTTTGGTGGAGCCACCACACGGAGGATGAAGCCACCTGGGAACGAGAAGAAGATTTGCTAAAGGACCACCCTCACCTATTTTCTAGCCAACCCGAATCTCGAGGGCGAGATTCATCTTAAGGGGGGTAGGTTTGTAACATCCCAAATTTTCAATTTGGAATGTTATACACTAGATCATCATTGCATATCATATTTATTGCATTTTGGTTGATCCTAGAAATTTCACGCAACTTAAGGACCCTCGGAGAGAGTTGGGGATTTCGTTATTTTCATATTTGAGTTGTCTCAAATTTTGAAAAATAGGATCATTTGATTTTATTTATTTTCTCTTCAATTATTTCTATTACAAAAATATGAGAGAGGGAATAAAATGACTTTCCCAAAATAAAGAAATATTGAGGATTTAATAAAAAAATCAAATAAGATTTTATTCTGGTTTTATTTGCTATTTTATTTGAATTTAGGAAAAATGCGCGTTTTTCAAAATTGCATTTAGGCCCCAAATAAATGTTCATCCTATGCGGCTTGATTTTAGAAGCCGGGGAAAATTTATTTCGGGATTTTTGGAGTCCGTTTAGTATTTTTTTTGTTTTTTTCCCGAGCGTAATTATTTAAAAAAAAGTCCGAACCGACCTTGGGCCGTAACCGGCCAGGACTCCTCCTGGCCGGGCCTCTTATAAGCGCCCTGAGGCCCCCGGCCAAGCCCAGCCGCGCCCACGCCCGAAAACCCTAACGCCAGCCGCCGCCGCCGCTGCCACGCCGCCCTGCCGCCGCCGCTGCCGCGCCGCGCCGCCCCGCCACCGCCGCCGGAGCGCCGCTGTCGCCAGACCGCCGCCGCCGTTCGCCGGAGTCACCGGAGGTAGTTTTTTTTTTTCTTTTTCGCCTCCATTTTTTCTCGAAAAACCGTTCGGTTTTCCGACGGTTTTGTTCGTTTTTTTAGTTTCAGTTTTTTCAGTTTATTTAATTAGCAAGAGTTCGTCCGTTCGTTCGTTTTAACGAACGTTCATCGTTTTTCTTTTTCTCGGATTAAATCCGCGGTTTTTCTGATCGCGATTCCTGATCCGATTTTCGTTTTAGTCTAACTTTTCGCTCGTTTATCGGAATCAGGCGATTCAAGCGCATGGAGTTTCGTCTCAAAACCCTCTTTCCGTTTAACCAACTCAAACAAGTTTTTGCCACTGTAAAAATTGCCCTAGATCCAGAATAGTAAACGAAGCCTGTTTCTTTTGCCGTTTGTCTTTCATTGCTTCGTTCGATTTGATTCTTTTTGCCAACCGGAGTTCTTAAGTTGAACTTTCTGGTTAGATCTCTTATTTGAGTTTTACCTGTGCATTAGTTGAGTACTTATTGTATACTTGTTTGTTTGCGATAGAGTACCTGGAGTGCGCCGCTTGCTACTTCGAATCACTAGGTTTCCCGGATCATCAGCAAGGCAAGTAACACTTTGATCATGTTTTCCCTCTACCCAGTTTTACTGCATTAGATCAATCCTCACACATTGCATGATTAGGATCTAATTAAATTGTGGGTTTGGGAATTAGTTGAGGTAGTACCTATTACCTGTTATTATCAAACGTTTGGGAGTTACTTCTACGTTTGCTTATTATGCCATGCTATGCCAGTAGACGTGGATTGGGTGAGTGTATCCATGACAGATGTGAGATTGTTAATTAATGGTTTATTTAAGGTGGCAACTTAAACACACATCTGGGTGGATTGAGGCACCTGGGTATTCCAGCGATTGCCTGTTTTTCTATTGGACCGTCACCCAGGCTCAAAGGGATCATGAGATTATTCATGCTAGAAACTTCCATGTGCAACCACAAGCTATTATGGGCTCTAGCATAGTTGAGTTAGTTGTGTGAACTCTTACAGTGGTAGACTAGCAGATGTAGGGGAAAGTAGGTGTAACGGTCTATCCGATCGTAAGGTGCTAGCGCTTCTGAAAGACTATGTGTCGGTCATCCGTCTTCTCAAACACCAAGTAGTGCGAGAAACCAAACGGAGGCGATCGAGTCTTTTGGGGAAAAGTGCGCAAACCTCTGCAGAGTGTATAAACTAATCATGATTAGTCGTGCCCCCGGTTATGGACATCTTGAGTATCTAGTACCTGGATTATCATGTGAATCTCATCATGTTACTCTAAAAATTATTTTTGTTGGGTTTTGTTTAATGACGATGCTTAATTGGGATTGAGAATGCTGTCAACCATTCTCAATGTTTAACAACTACCATGATAGTTAAATAAAATTTATTCCTTTGCAGTAGGGAAAAATTGGCTTTACGCAAAACTATAACCATAGAGCTTTCTACCAGCCAGATATGCATATAGAATAGCCTATTTCATTCCATTGCTCTCTATGTGTTATTTTGCCAGCATATTCCATGTGCTGGCCTGTTTCGAGCTGCAACGTTAATGTTGCAGACTTTTCAGACGACGATTAAGGTGTTTTTAGGTCGTGGTTCTATACTCAGTGATGCCGTTGGAGTTGATGGACTCACTTATCTTCCAAGCCTTCTGCTGTTATCGTTATTAGATGGCCTTAACCCATAGTTATTGTAATAAGTTCTCTTTTGAGACATTGGATGTAATAAGTGTGTGATTGCTACTCTGTTATAAATCCTTCAAGTACTGTGTGGTGTCAGCATTACTGATCCAGGGATGACACCTGAGCACAGAGATTAGACCGTTTGAGGTCTGGTCGCTACACCATGTGACGACACATTGATAGAGATCAATATGATGGAGATCATGGTGTCATGCCGGTGACGACGGAGATCATGACGGTACTTTGGAGATGGATATCAAAGGCACAAGATGGTGATGGCCATATCATGTCTCATATTTTGATTGCATATGATGTTTATCTTTTATGCATCTTATTTTGCTTAGTACGACGGTAGCATTATGAGATGATCTCTTACTAACATTTCAAGGTATAAGTGTTCTCCCTGAGTATGAACTGTTGCGACAGTTCTTCGTGCTGAGACACCACGTGATGATCGGGTGTGATAAGCTCTACGTTCACATACAACGGGTGCAAGCCAGTTTTGCACAAGTAGAATACTCAGGTTAAACTTGACGAGCCTAGCATATGCAGATATGGCCTCAGAACACTAAGACCGAAAGGTCGAACGTGAATCATATAGTAGATATAATCAACATAGTGATGTTCACCATTGAAAACTACTCCATCTCATGTGATGATCGGACATGGTTTAGTTGATATGGATCACGTGATCACTTAGATGATTAGAGGGATGTCTACCTAAGTGGGAGTTCTTAAGTAATATGATTAATTGAACTTTAATTTATCATGAACTTAATCCTGATAGTATTTGCATATGTATGTTGTAGAACAATTGCTCGCATATAGCTTCCCCATTTTATTTATGATATGTTCCTAGAGAAAACTATGTTGAAAGATGTTAGTAGCAATGATGCGTACTAGCTCCATGATCTGAGGATTATCCTCATTGCTGCATAGAAGAATTATGTCCTTGATGCACGGCTAGGTGACGGACCTATTGCAGGAGCAGATACAGATGTTATGAACTTTTGGCAAGCTCGGTATGATGACTACTTGATAGTTTAGTGCACCATGCTTTACGGCTTAGAACCGGGAATTCCAAAACATTTTGAACGCCATGGAGCATATAAGATGTTCCAAGAGCTGAAATTAGTATTTCAGACTCATGCCCAAGTCGAGAGGTATGAGACCTCAGATAAGTACTTTGCCTACAAGATGGAGGAGAATAGCTCAGCTAGTGAGCATGTGCTCAGAATGTCTGAGTACTAAAATCACTTGAATCAAGTGGGAGTAAATCTTCCAGATAAGATAGTGACTGACAGAGTTATCTAGTCACTATCACCAAGTTACTGGAACTTCGTGATGAACTATAATATGTAAGGGATGACAAAAACGATTCCCAAGCTCTTCGCGATGCTGAAATCAGCGAAGGTAGAAATCAAGAAAAGCATCAAGTATTGATGGATGACAAGACAACTAGTTTCAAGTAAAAGGGCAAGGGAAAGAAAGGGAACTTCAAGAAGAATGGCAAGCAAGTTGCCACTCCCATGAAGAAGCCCAAAGCTAGACCCAAGCCTAAAACTAAGTGCTTCTACTGCAAAGGAAATGGTCACTCGAAGCGAAACTACCCCAAATACTTGGCGGATAAGAAGGATGGCAAAGTGAACAAAGGTATATTTGATATACAGATTATTTATGTGTACTTTACTAGTGTTCATAGTAACCCCTAGGTATTTGATAATGATTCAGTTGCTAAGATTAGTAACTCGAAACAGGAGTTACAAAATGAATAGAGACTAGTTGAGGGAAAAGTGACAATGTGTGTTGGAAGAGATTCCAAGGTTGATAAGATCACCATCGCATACTCCCTCTACCTTCAGGAACAATTTTGAACCTAAATAAATGTTATTTGGTGTTTGCGTTGAGCATAATATGATTGGATCATGTTTATTGCAATACAGTCATTCATTTAACTCAAAGAATAATTGTTGTTCTGTTTACATAAATAAAACCTTCTATGGTCATACACTTAAAATAAATGGTTTATTGAATCTCGATCTTAGAGATACACATATTCATAATATTGAAGCTAAAAGATGCAAAGTGTAACACCCACAATGCGGCTATATCTCCCACGTGTCGGGGCACGACTTAGAGGCATAGCCGCATGGTAGTTTGGTCGCAAGAGGGGTAATCTTCACACAATCCAATGTACTGAATAAGAAAGGGATAAAGAGTTGGCTTACTGTAGGATCGAAAGTATGTCTAGAGGGGGGTGATTAGACTACTTGACCAAATAAAAACTTATCCTTTTCCCAAGTTTAGTTCTTGGCAGATTTTAGCAACTTTGGAAAAGTCAAGCAATCTTAACACAATTCAAGCAAGCATGCAAAGAGTATATGAGCAGCGGAAAGTAAAGCATGCAACTTGCAAGAATGTAAAGGGAAGGGTTTGGAGGATTCAAACGCAATAGGAGACGCGGATGTTTTTGTCGTGGTTCCGATAGGTGGTGCTCTCGTACATCCATGTTGATGGAGACTTCAACCCATAAAGGGTAACGGTTGCGCGAGTCCACGGAGGGCTCCACCCACGAAGGGTCCACGAAGAAGCAACTTTGTCTATCCCACCATGGCCGTCGCCCACGAAGGACTTGCCTCACTAGCGGTAGATCTTCATGAAGTAGGCGATCTCCTTGCCCTTACAAACTCCTTGGTTCAACTCCACAATCTTGTCGGAGGCTCCCAAGTGACACCTAGCCAATCTAGGAGAAACCACTCTCCAAGAAGTAACAAACAATGTGTTGATGATGAACTCCTTGCTCTTGTGCTTCAAATGATAGTCTCCCCAACACTCAACTCTCTCTCACAGGATATGGATTTGGTGGAAAGAAGATTTTAGTGGAAAGCAACTTGGGGAAGGCTAGAGATCAAGAATCATATGGTAAGAATGGAATATCTTGGCCTCAACACAAGTGTAGGTGGTTCTCTCTCAGAAAAATCAAGTTGGAAGTGTAGGTTTGTTCTGATGGCTCTCTCCACGAATGAAGAGGTGGTGGAGGGGTATATATAGCCTCCACAAAAAATCTAACTGTTACACACAACTTGCCAATCTCGGTGGGACCGAATTGATAAACTCGATCGGACCGATTCAGCAAAGCTAGTGACCGTTAGGGTTTTCAGTGGGACCGACATGCAACTCGGTAGGACCGATATGATTAGGGTTAAGGCATAACATAATTTTGGTGAGACCGATTTTGGTAATAAGCTAACCAGAGAGTCGGTCAGGTAAACTCGGTGGGACCGATCGCTCATTTCGGTGAGACCGAAACGTTACGAAGGGAAAACAGAGAGTTTACATTGCAATCTCGGTGGGACCGATCGCTCATCTTGGTAAGACCGAAATGTTACGACGGGAAACAGAGAGATTACAATCCCATCTCGGTGAGACCGATATCCCTATCGGTGAGACCGATTTGCCTAGGGTTTGTGGCAGTGGCTATGACAACTGAACTCGGTGGCGCCGGATAGAAAGAATCGGTGGGGCCGAGTTTGACTTTTGGTTTAGGTCGTGGATGTGAGAAAGTAGTTGAGGGTTTTGGAGCATATTACTAAGCATTTTGAGCAAGAGCCTCATTAACAACACCTCATCCCTCCTTGATAGTATCGGCTTTTCTTATAGACTCAATGTGATCTTGGATCACTAAAATAGAAAATGTAGAGTCTTGAGCTTTGAGCTTGAGCCAATCCTTTGTCCTTAGCATTTTGAGGGGTCCACTTTTCTCATCCATGCCATGCCAATCATTGAGCTTTCCTGAGATATTAATCTTGAAATAGCATTAGCTCAATGAGCTATATGTTGTTAGGAATTACCAATGAGCTATATTAATCTTGAAATAGCATTAGCTCAATGGTCTATGAAAGCATTAGGTTACCTTCTCCCTTGTCTTACCAACAAGAGGGTTTGTGACTCCTTGAACTAGTGCAAGATGTGGAAGTTGATTGCACTTGTTCTTGCCAAAATGATAAGAGTGAAGTATGTTGGCAGAGTCACCCTCAAGAACTCTCTAGTTCTTGTTCTTCAGGATCCACATCATCTTGATGGGAATCCTTGGAGTTGTAGTCGTACTTGATGAAGTAGAACTTGATGTAGTCTTGGGAACCCACTTGACCAAGGCCTTGGGTGCTTCTTCAAATGCATCAATTTCCTCTTGAAGCTTATCCTTGCCTTTTTGCTTGTGGTCTTGTGGTGGAAGATCATCTTGAGCTTGTGTCCCTTTGAAGGAAGTAGGATCATACTTCTCTTGTTGAGGAACAAACTTCATATTGGGGTATTGATCTTCCCACTCGACTCCATTGGCATTAAACTTTCGTTCAAAACCAACACCTTGGTTCTTCCGGTGCCTTCCTTGCTTGCGTACAATTTCCTTGAATTGCTTACTCCCGGCAAGGCTCTTGTAAACACATTTCTCTATAATTCCCTTCAATAAGCTATTTTCTTGATCAAGTGTAACTTGGCTAAGAGAATCATTAGTGAAATCAAGAGAACTACTAGAAGCAACAACATTAGATTTAGCATGATTATTGTTACTACTAGAGGAAGAATCTTTCTTGTTCTTGTTACTAGACTTGACAGGAGGCATGTAAGTGGATAAGAGTAAACGCTTGGCAATGTAAGAAGAACTTTTCTTGCGAAGATCATCATTGATTTCCTTTAAGAACGCATGCTCTTGCTCAAGGTTGAGCTTTTCAAAACATAATTTCTCATGAGTCCTTAAAAGTTCTTGATGATCTCCTAAGATAGTTTCATGAGCTCACTTAAGAGTGTTTAGGTCTTTAGTTAGACACTCAATCTTCTCCTTATCATTGTCATTCGTTTTATCTTGATTAGCATGATTAATTGATGTTTCATCATAGTATTCATCACTAGAGTTGTCAACAAGTAAATCATCATCACCTAACAAGTCATCTTCATCACTATTGAAATCAACACTACTAGGAAAAGGCCTACTAGTGGCGCACCTATTTTCGCTACTAATGGCGCAATACAGGTGCACCACTAGTACCACGCCATTAGTATTTTTTACTAATGGCGCCAGGTGCGCCATTAGTATCCCACAGGTGCGCCATTAGTAACATTTTTTTATTTTTTTCAGAAATTTTGTTTAAATTTATTTTAAATTTTTTTGAATTTTTTTTTCATTTTTTCTTAATCTCAGGTCAATATGGCTTAATCTCGGGTCAATATGTTTAATCTCAAGTCAAATCGCACTCTATGGTCAAACCTCCCAAAAGGTCACCCATCCTCACACTACTCCAGCCCGAGCATGCTTAACTTCGCAGTCTATCCAACCACAGCACCAGCTCACTTCACAGGCACTTGTTGATATATCTATCATATCAAACCTATTAAACCTTGTTGATGTCTAGGACTTTATTCATGTTCATGAGTATGATGAAATTTTGAAAAAATATTTCAAACTTCCCGGTCATATTACGTATCATATTTTGGAAAAAAATTCGATTTTTTTTGAAACCAATTTTTTTCCTGTTACTAGTGGCGCACCTAGCAAACGGTGCGCCACTAGTAAGGTTGAAATTTTTTCCATTTTTTCCCTCTAGATCTTAAAAGCCCCGTAACTTTTTTCTGTTAAGTTTTTGGGGATTTTGAAAATGTTTAACGGGGTTCCCCGTTAAATTCGGATGTAACTTTTCGAGTAGATGATTTTTCATATAAAAAACTTTTTAATCCGAGTTCGTATGCAAAAGTTATGCCCATTTTACAAATTCCAGAGAGATTTTGCAAATAAAGTCAAAATTCATATTTGTAAATTTTCCCAACAAGTAGACCACATATCACATGGGAAACTTATTTTTTTTACATTTCCATCATTTTCTTTTATTTTTTTAAACTGAAAAGGCGGTCCATGGAGGGGGGGTTCATTCGGTGGAATTTTTGGGCCAAGTTAGTAATGGCGCACCGTGGGAGTGCTGCGCCATTACTAGTTAAACTAGTAATGGCGCACCACACCCACGGTGCGCCATTACTAGTTTTGAAAAAAAATAAAAAAATTGATTTTTCTTGAAAAAGCGCACTGTCCACTGGTGCGCCATTACTAACAAACTTTTTTTAAACTACTAATGGCACACGGTGGGTGTGGTGCGCCATTACTATGTCAACTAGTAATGGCGCACTATCCCATGGTGCGCCATTAGTAACATTTTTTTTCAAAACTACTAATGGCGCACCACACACCAGGTGCGTCATTAGTAATATATTACAAATGGCACACCTGTATGTGGTGCGTCATTGCTATATAGCAATGGCTGTGACGCCCGGATAATCAAGCTACAATAATCCCAATTTAATGGTGCCACGTCACCACTCTTACTGTTGCTAATCCTCAGTTGATCCAAATCACAATTAAAATTCAAATTCAAATTAAAGCCCATAATTCAAATTTCTCAAACACGCAAAATAAAATGTTCAAAGTGTGGCAAATATTCCATAACTAATTATGGTGGTGATCCAACACTTTTGTAAAGAATTTTAATGCTCTTGTGAATATAACAATGGCTAAAAATAATTATTAAATGCTTATTAAATTACAAAAATACTAGACTATTTTATTTGAACCTGAAACTAAATGTGGTAGTGGTATAATTAGTAAAACCGATTTAGGTGCTCTTCCTATATTTTATAAAGCTATTTTCTATTCAAAATAAAAGAAAACTAAAACTGTAAAAAAGAAAAACAACAAAATAGCTAATACAAAAGAAAAACCCCCTCCCCTGGGCCGGCCCAACTGGGCACGAAGCCCCCGGTCGCTCTCCCCACCTCCATGTTCATCGGTCTCAGGTCGCTAACAGGGGCATGGCTGCTCCCGACCACCTCGTCGGCGACGCTCGGAGAGGTTAAGGCCTCCACCGAGCCCCCCCCCCCAAATATTTCTCCCGCATCCGCCACTCGCTCCTCCCCCACTCTCTCCCTCGTCTCCCTCGCTCAGATCCGTCCGCACCCGCAGCCATCGTCGTCAGCCACCGCGCTCCACCACGGCCACCGACGCCCCCGCATCCATCCGCAGTTCCCGCCAGTTACGTCCTGCTCCCCTACGTCGCCTGCGCCAACGGGCTCGAGCCGGGCGCCTCTCCTTCGTGCAGGACGAGGTCGTCTTCAACCTCGAGGAGTCGCCGCCGCCATCGAATTCCGGCCACACCGAGCCTCCCTCGAGCACGCTTCGCACAACTACGGGCTCGCGGTGAGCCTCTCTTCCATTCCCCCTCTCTCCGTGCTCGTTCGCGTACTCCGTCTCTCGATCCACCGTGGCAGAAACTCGCCGCCGCCATGCTCACTGTCGTCACGGCCGTCCGCGTCCTGCCTCCGCGCGCGTCGCGGTCACCTCGCGTCGGGCCGCGCCCCGCACCACACCCTCCTTGGCCACGCGCCCGCCCGTCGCCTCGCCGTTCTTCCTGCTGCTTGCCGCTGCCCGCTGTGCCACCCGCCTGCGCACGCTCGCCGCCCTGACTACGCCTCACGCGCGCCCAGCCGCGCGAGCTCCGCCCGGCTGCTCCGCCACCCGAGCTCAGGCTCACCGCAGCCGTAGCCCCCCTGTAACCTGCACGCCCGCGTCCCCTACTGCTGCTCTTGCAGCGCTGCAGCTGCTCCTTATGCCGCGCCGCCGCGGTCCCGTACCTGCTGCCCCGCTCGCCTGCCACGCGCGCACCACAACAGCGCCTGCCTCTGCTCGTGCCGCCCAACGCCTTCCCTTGCGCCTGCCTGCGTTCGTGCACTGCATCGCTCGCGCCACGCCACTGCCAATGCTCTACTTTACTACTGCTAGTACTGTAGCTATGCTAGCTAGCTTTGCGAATATTACATCGAGTAACCCCCTCGGCAGCCCCTAAACTCCGGTTAAACAACTACTAACAGGCCAAAAATAAATATGAGCAGAATGTACACTTGACAAACTTCATATTACTCCACTGGACCAAATTCATTTGATGCATGGTTTAAGTCCTACAAAAATCACAAAATGCTATCTTTTCTTAACCCTGGCATTGTGTGTACGTGTGTGTTCTGTGTGTGGCGGCCGGTCGACTCTCCGTTAGCTAACTAGTACTCCTACTAGTTAGTCTAATCAGTGGTTAGGTATAGTGCAAATGACAGGTGGACCCCCCCCCTCTAAATATCCACTTAAAAAGAAAATGCAAGATATGTGTGAATGACACAGGGACCCCTGGACCCACTGTCAGCCTCCGGTGGCCCCACATTGTGCACTCTGCTGGGTGCACATAGCAATTTCCCCTTTTAATTCGAATTAATAATAAATTTAGAAAATGATTTACAACTTTAAAAATTAATATAAAATAAACCGTAACTCAGATGGAAAAACTTTGTACATGAAAGTTGCTCAGAACGACGAGACGAACCCGGATACGCAGCCCGTTCGTCCGCCACGCAGCCCTAACCTATCAAACTCGCAACTTTCCCCCTCCGGTTCATCTGCTCGAAAATGCAAAACACTGGGAATACTTTCCCGAATGTTTCCCCCCTTCGTCGGTATCGCCAATCCCTATGTTAGGTCACCCCTAGCACAACGTATTCCCACGTCTTGCTTTGTGTTGCATTTGATTGCTTTGTTATTTATTGTGTTCCCCCTTCGTTACTCCTTTCCGGTAGACTCAGAGACCGCTGCCGATGTCCGTGTGTTCGACTACATCGGAGATGACCCCTCCTTCTTGCCAGAGCAACCAGGCAAGCCCCCCCCCCTTGATCACCAGATATCGCCTACTCCACTCTCTATACTTCTTGCATTAGAGTAGTGTAGCATGTTACTGCTTTCCGTTAATCCTATCCTGATGCATAGCATGTCCTTGCTACTACTGTTGTTACCTTTACCTGCAATCCTAATGCTTAGTATAGGATGCTTGTTTATGATCAATAGCCCTACATTCTTGTCCGTCTGCCATGCTATACTATCGGGTCGTGATCACTCGGGAGGTGATCACGGGTATATACTATATACTTTATACATGATACATGTGATGACTAAAAGACGGGTCGGCTCGTAGGAGTACCCGCGAGTGGATCTTTGTGGCGAAGCGACAGGGCAGGTTGAGACCGCCTAGGAGAGAGGTTGGCCTGGCCCTGGTCGGCGTTCGCGGTTATTTCAAGATAACACGTTTAACGAGATCTTGGTATTTGATCTGAGTCTGGCCACTGGCCTATACGCACTAACCATCTACGCGGGGACAGTTATGGGCACTCGACGTCGTGGTATCAGCCGAAGCCTTCATGACGTCAGCAACTGAGTGGCGCGCGCAGGATTGGACCGTAAGCCTGCTCTTGTATTAAGGGGGCTAGTTCTGCTTCCGCCGCGTTCGCAACGTGCAGGTGTGCAAAGGGCGATGGGCCCAGACCCCGGCGCCATAGGATTTAGACCGGCGTGCTGACCTCTCTGTTGTGCCTAGGTAGGGCTGCGCCATGTTGATCTTCCGAGGCCGGGCATGACCTAGAAAAATGTGTCTGGCCAAATGGGATCGAGCGTGTTGGGTTATGTGGTGCACCCCTGCAGGGAAGTTAAACTATTTGAATAGCCGTGATCTTCGGTAACAGGATGACTTGGAGTTGTACCTTGACCTTATGACAACTAAAACCGGATACTTAATAAAACACACCCTTCCAAGTGCCAGATACAACTGGTGATCGCTCTCTCACAGGACGACAAGGGGAGGATCATCGGTTAGGGTTATGCTATGTGATGCTACTTGGAGGACTTCAGTCTACTCTCTTCTACATGCTGCAAGATGGAGGTGGCCAGAAGCGTAGTCTTCGACAGGATTAGCTATCCTCCTCTTATTCTGGCTTTCTGCAGTTCAGTCCACCGATATGGCCCTTTACACATTTACCCATGCATATGTAGTGTAGCTCCTTGCTTGCGAGTATTTTGGATGAGTAGTCACGGTTGCTTTCTCCCTCTTTTCCCCCTATCCCTTCTACCTGGTTGTCGCAACCAGATGTTGGAGCCCAGGATCCAGACGCCACCGTCGACGACGACTCCTACTACACCGGAGGTGCCTACTACTACGTGCTGCCCACTGACGATGACCAGGAGTAGTTAGGAGGATCCCAGGCAGGAGGCCTGCGCCTCTTTCGATCTGTATCCCAGTTTGTGCTAGCCTTCTTAAGGCAAACTTGTTTAACTTATGTCTGTACTCAGATATTGTTGCTTCCGCTGACTCGTCTATGATCGAGCTCTTGTATTCGAGCCCTCTGGCTTATAATATGATGCTTGTATGACTTATTTTATGTGTAGAGTTGTGTTGTGATATCTTCCCGTGAGTCCTTGATCTTGATCATACACATTTGCGTGCATGATTTGTGTACGGTCAAATCGGGGGCGTCACAATGGCACACCACATACATGGTGCGCCATTAGTGTCCATATTATCTATAACCCTTTTCCTAGTAGTGCAACATACTCGGGGTGTGATACCTTTGGGCCTTTAGCCAAGAAGCATCTTCCAAGTCCTTCATTTGGTGAATCAAATATGTCGTAGCAGTTGGTTGACACAAGTGCTAGACCGGCAACACCTTTATCTTGAGTATATTCGGAGTCGGAGTGATAGCTTCTCTCGGAGTGATTGTCGGAGTCGGAGCCGGATACCCATTCACCAACATGAGCTTGATGTCTTCGTCTTGTGTAGCTCCATGATGACTTGTCTTTCATTTCCGAATCTTTGCTTCTCTAGGATATTCTTCGTTCATAGCAATCATCTCTACTCCTTCTCTCTCTTGATGGTGATTCTTCTCTTCTACTTCTTCTTTTTGGAGAATCTTCTCTTCTTTTGTAGGGTGTCGTACACTCATTGGAATAGTGTCCGGGTCTTCCACAATTGTAGCAATTTCTCTCTCGACTAGAAGATCTTTTGTCATTGTAGGACCTTGACTTGGAACTTCTCTCTTTACTTCTACTCTTGTAGAACTTGTTGAAGTTCTTCACCATTAGGCTCAATTCTTCATTGAAGGTTTGTTTCTCACTTGATGATGTGGGAGCTTCACATGAGGCTTTGTAAGCACCACTTGACTTGTTATGGAGCTCCTCCTTATCCTTGAGTGACATCTCATGCGCAACAATTCTTCCAATGACTTCTGTTGGCTTGAGATCTTTGTAATTGGGCATCATTTGAATCAATGTACATACAGTATCATATTTTCCGTCCAAAGCTCTTAGGATCTTCTTGATGATGAATTTGTCGGTCATGTCTTCACTTCCTAAGCCGGCGATCTCATTTGTGATAAGATCAAGCCTAGAGTACATTTCAGCGACACCTTCACCATGCTTCATTTTGAACTTGTCAAGCTGACTTTGAAGCACATCCAACTTGGATTCCTTGACGGAGTCGGTACCTTCGTGCATATCAATCAAAGTATCCCAAATTTCCTTTGCATTCTCAAGACGGTTGATTTTGTTGAATTCTTCGGGGCACAATCCGTTGAAGAGGATATCACAAGCTTGAGCATTGTATTGCAGCATCTTCAACTCTTCCGCGGTAGCTTCACGGTTCGGTTCTCTCCCATCAAAGAATTCACCTTGCAAGCCAATACACACAATAGCCCATACGGCGGGGTTAGGTCCAAGAATATGCATTTTCATCTTATGCTTCCAACTAGCAAAATTAGTACCATCAAAGTAAGGACCTCTACAGTGGTAATTTCCCTTGCTAGACGCCATACTCTCCTAGGTTGTGAAACCAAGGCTATGACTTCCAAAAGCTATGAAAATCAAGGCAAATGGAGACCAAAGCTCTGATACCACTTGTAGGATCGAAAGTATGTCTAGAGGGGGGGTGATTAGACTACTTGACCAAATAAAAACTTATCCTTTTCCCAATTTTAGTTCTTGGCAGATTTTAGCAACTTTGGACAAGTCAAGCAATCTTAACACAATTCAAGCAAGCATGCAAAGAGTATATGAGCAGCGGAAAGTAAAGCATGCAACTTGCAAGAATGTAAAGAGAAGGGTTTGGAGGATTCAAACGCAATAGGAGACACGGATGTTTTTGTCGTGGTTCCGATGATAGGTGGTGCTATCGTACATCCACGTTGATGGAGACTTCAACCCACGAAGGGTAACGGTTGCATGAGTCCACAGAGGGCTCCACCCACGAAGGGTCCACGAAGAAGCAACCTTGTCTATCCCACCATGGCCGTCGCCCACGAAGGACTTGCCTCACTAGCGGTAGATCTTCACGAAGTAGGCGATCTCCTTGCACTTACAAACTCCTTCGTTCAACTCCACAATCTTGTCGGAGGCTCCTAGGTGACACCTAGCCAATCTAGGAGACACCACTCTACAAGAAGTAACAAATGGTGTGTTGATGATGAACTCCTTGCTTTTGTGCTTCAAATGATAGTCTCCCCAACACTCAACTCTCTCTCACAGGATATGGATTTGGTGGAAAGAAGATTTGAGTGGAAAGCAACTTGGGGAAGGCTAGAGATCAAGATTCATATGGTAAGAATGGAATATCTTGGCCTCAAGACAAGTGTAGGTGGTTCTCTCTTAGAAAAAGAAAGTTGGAAGTGTAGGTTTGTTCTGATGGCTCTCTCCACGAATGAAGAGGTGGTGGAGGGGTATATATAGCCTCCACACAAAATCTAACCGTTACACACAACTTGCCAATCTTGGTGGGACCGAATTGATAAACTCGGTCGGACCGATTCAGCAAAGCTAGTGACCGTTAGGGTTTTCGGTGGGACCGACATCCAACTCGGTAGGTCCGATATGATTAGGGTTAGGGCATAACGTAATCTCGGTGAGAGTGATTACACAAACTCGGTAAGACCGATTTTGGTAATAAGCTAACCAGAGAGTTGGTCAGGTAAACTCGGTGGGACCGATCGCTCATTTTGGTGAGACCGAAATGTTACGAAGGGAAAATAGAGAGTTTACATTGCAATCTCGGTGGGACCGATCGCTCATCTCGGTAAGACTGAAATGTTACGAAGGGAAACAGAGAGATTACAATCCCATCTCAGTGAGACCGAGATCCCTATCGGTGAGACCGATTTGCCTAGGGTTTGTGGCAGTGGCTATGACAACTGAACTCGGTGGCGCCTGATAGAAATAATCGGTGGGGCCAAGTTTGACTTTTGATTTAGGTCATATGTGGATGTGAGAAAGTAGTTGAGGGTTTTGGAGCATATTACTAAGCATTTTGAGCAAGAGCCTCATTAACAACACCTCATCCCTCCTTGATAGTATTGGCTTTTCCTATAGACTCAATGTGATCTTGGATGACTAAAATAGTAAATGTAGAGTCTTGAGCTTTGAGCTTGAGCCAATCCTCTGTCCTTAGCATTTTGAGGGGTCCACTTTTCTCATCCATGCCATGCCAATCATTGAGCTTTGCTGAGATATTAATCTTGAAATAGCATTAGCTCAATGAGCTATATCTTGTTAGGAATTACAAAAACCACCTAGGGATAGTTGCACTTTCACTTACAATCGCCACTTCACACAAATACAAGTTAAACATACATCATCCAGAATACAATCAAAGGTCCGACTACGGAACCAAAATAAAAGAAGACAACCCCAAATGCTAGATCCCCGATCGTCCCAACTGGGCTCCATTACTGATCAACAGGAAACGAAACAAAACAACGATCAAGATCTTCCTAGAGCTCCCACTTGAGCTCGGTTGCGTCATCTGCTCTGGTATCACTAGCACTTGCAACTGTTTGGGAGTATCTGTGAGTCACAAGGACTCAGCAATCTCACACCCGCGAGATCAAGACTATTTAAGCTTATGGGTAGGATAGGGTAATGAGGTGGAGCTGCAGCAAGCACTAGCATATATGGTGGCTAACATATGCAAAAGAGAGCGAGAAGAGAAGAAACACACGATTGAGAAGCTAGAAGTGATCAAGAAGTGATCCTGAAACTACTTACGTTCAAGCATAACACAAGAACCGTGTTCACTTCTCGGACTCTGCTGAGAAGAGACCATCACGGCTACACACGCAGTTGATTCATTTTAATTAAGTGTCAAGATCTCTACAACCAGACATTAACAAATTCCCATCTGCCCATAACCGCGGGCATGACTTTCGAAAGTTCAAACCCTGCAGGGCTGTCCCAACTTAGCCCATCACAAGCTCTCATGGTCAACGAAGGATATTCCTTCTCCCGGGAAGACTCGATCAGTCTCGGAATCCTGGTTACAAGACATTTCAACAATGGTAAAACAAGACCAGCAAAGCCGCCGGATGTGCCGACAAATCCTGATAGGAGCTGCACATATCTCGTTCTCAGGGCACACCGTATTGTCCAAACTTCAGGTAGGCCAACCCAGAGTTTCCCCTAGTGGCCACCGGTGGCTGACAGGTTGGACCAACACTCACAGGAGCACTAGCCCGGCGGGGTTAAAATAAAGATGACCCTCGGGCTCCAGAAACCCAAGGGAAAAAGGATTAGGTTGTTAGGCAAATGTAAAACCAAGGTTGGGCCTTGCTGGAGGAGTTTTATTCAAAGCGAACTATCAAGGGGTTCCCATAACACCCAACCACGTAAGGAACGCAAAACCAAGGAACATAACACCGGTATGACAGAAACTAGGGTGGAAAGAGTGGAACAGAACATCAGGCATAAGGCGGAGCCTTCCACCCTTTACCAAGTATATATATATGCATTAATTAAAATAAAAGATATTGTGTTATCCCAACATAACCATGTTCCAACATGGAACAAACTTCAGCTTCACCGGCAACTAGCAATGCTATAAGAGGGGCTGAGCAAAAGCGGTACCTTAGCCAAACAACGGTTTGCTAGGATGGTGGGTTAGAGGCTTGACATGTCAATATGGGAGGCATGATATAACAAGTGGTAGGTAGCGCGACATAGTGATAGAGCGAACAACTAGCAAGCAAAGATAGAAGTGATTTCGAGGGTACGATCATCTTGCCTGAGACCCCGCAAGGAAGAAGAATGAGTCCATGAAGAAGACAAACGGACGAAGTCAAACGAATCCTCACAAACGCAACATTATTGGAACCATCCCGAAGAAGCAACACCGAAAAGAAGAAAACAACATGGTAAACAACCATCACATAAGCATGACATGATGCACAACCAATTATGATGCATGTCCGGTTTAATGAGGCATGGCATGGCAAAGTGCACAAGCAAAACTACAAGTTAAGTGGAGCTCAATATGCAACGAGTTGCATATTGACGAAACACCACATGACTTATTTAGTTCTCTCTCGGTTATGTACCCAACAATATTAAATGTTGATTAACATGGCAAGGGGTGAAGCATAATAAAACTACTTAACTAGGCAAGTTTAAATGAGGCCGGAACAACAACCAACAAGTCGGGAGAATCCCCATATGCAAATTATGGATTTGGTACTATTCTGTCCTAAACCATATTTTAGATTTGTTAAACATACAAGATGAATGCACCATGTTAAACTAGGCATTTTTCTACCCCATTTACATATAAAGTTTGTTAAGTTTGGAGCTACGGTTATTTAGTTATGAATTAAAGCATTTTAGCATGGCAATATAGCAAAAAAAGCAAACAACAAGTTTAAACATTTTTAACATGGATGAAAGTGACATATTATGAAACTAGATTAAATTCTAGTCATTTATCATATAAAGTTTGTTTAAATCTGATGCACGGTTGTAGAGTTATTAAATGCATGAACTAGGGGGACTTTTCTGTAAAATGGCATCCTCTGGGGTAATAACTAAATTCGCAGATCTGAAAAAACAACTACGGGCCGAAACAAGTTGGCCCAACAGGAGGGAAAAAATAGAGAAGGGGCGCTGGGGTGTGGCCTCACCCATGGGCCAGGCCCAGTTCGGTCGCGAGGCTTGTCGGGCGCTGCTGGGCCGGGGCAAGGCCGGCCCACGAAGGGAGGGACTCGTCCCTGACCTCCTGACGAGGACGAGGCGGGACGAACTTCGACGACGGGCGGCGACTGTGGAAGCCCGATCCGGCCGCGGACTTGGCGGATCCGGAAGGAGGCCAGGCAGGCTGGGACGGATCTGGCCGCCTGAGGTCCATTCCGGTAGGATCCGGGCGAGGCCTGCAGGCAACATGCCCTGTTACAGAGAGAGAGAGAGAGAGAGAGAGAGAGAGAGAGAGAAGGTTCAGGGAGGGAGAGACAGGGAGAAGAAGAAGAGGGGCGGCGCGATGTAACGCCCCTTATGTAACTTGCCATATTTGTATTCAAACTCTTGCCATTTTTGGCTCTAAGTTATGATATTCCCTCGTGGTTGGGTTTTGTCTTCGTTTTGCATTTTGTCCATGCCATGCATCTCATATCATGTCATCATGTGCATCGCATTTGCATACATGTTCATCTCATGCATCCGAGCATTTTCCCCGTTGTCCGTTTTGCGATCCGACACTCCTATGTCCTCCGGCGCCCCCCTTTTGCCTCTTTTCGTGTGCGGGTGTTAAACATTCTTGGAGTGGACCGAGACTTGCCAAGCGGCCTTGGTATACTACCGGTAGACCGCCTGTCAAGTTTCGTGTCATTTGGAGTTCGTTTGATACCCCAACGGTTAACCGGGGAACCGTAAAGGCCTCGTGTGTGTTGCAGCCCAACACCCCTCCAAAGTGCCCCAAACCCCATCCAAACCCCCTCCATCCTCTCGGTCGTTCAATCATGATCGCGTGGCCGAAAACCGCACCTCATTTGGACTCTCCTAACTCCCTCTAGCTATAAATAGGTGCACCCCTTGAAATTCGCGGATGAAACCCTAGCAAACCTCCCTCCTCGCCGCCGGACGCGTCCAGACCGCGCCGGACAAGTCCGCCCGCCGCCGCCCAGCGAACCAGGGGATGCCATGTGACGCCGCCAACCACCAGCCGCCGCTGGCCCGCTCGGCCCGTGCGGGGCCCTCGCGGCCTGCCCGCGCGCCGCCCGGCCTCCCGCGCCTGCCGCCGCACGCCCTCGCCGCCGCCGCCGCACGCCCTCGCCGCCGCCTCCCGCGCCCTGCCGGCGCCCCACCGCCTCGATGTCCGCATCGCCCGCCGCCACATCGCCGGCCGCCGCCCGCGTCGCGCGAGCCGCACCGCCTCGCCGCCCTTCCCGTCTGGTGCCGGATCTGGCTGCCCCGGCGCCCCTCTCCGCCACCTCGTGCTCCGGCCCCTCTCCCACGTCTCCGGCCATCGTCCGGCGTCGTCTCCGGCGAGATCCGCTGCCACCTCGTTTTGCGTGCCCGGGTCAACCCCAGATCCGGAGGTGATTTTTCCCCCTTTTGTGTGTAACTTTTTGAGGCACTTTTCATCGCATCATATCTCATCATCCGTAGCTTCGTTTTGCGCGTGTGAGATATCAAATTGTTCGTTAGGATGTACTCTTCATTTTGTTCCATTGCACCATGCTTGTTTGATTCCATCTTGATGCCTAAAATGCTGTTGTAAGAGTGCTATAAAATGTTAGTTTCTGTTTCTTAACAGATTTTGAGCATTTGTCATTTTTGCCATGATTGTTGTGTGCCTCCTATGAACTTGAGCCCTACATGTGTTTTAGGCTATGCCATGCCATCTTTACAGGGGTGTATGCCTTGTATTTTTGTGATCAATGTGGTGACTAGCACAAGCATGCAAAGTAGCTCTCGTGATGTTGCTGATTTCAGGGACTTAGAATTCTTCTAAGTCATTTCCCTGATGTTATTTTTATGCCATGTATTCATGTTGCTACAGAGTGATCCATGCCTCTTTTGAGCATGTTTAGTAAGGATGATTTTGAGATATTGTTATGTTCGATCCATCCATGTATTTGTTTGCAATTATGGAGTATCCTAGCATTACTCAATCGTGCTCTACTTTTGCTATAAAATGTTCCTGGCAGATTGTTTACGTGTTAATCAATTTTGCCGAGGTTGTTGTCCTTGATCCATGCATGCTATGAGATTGTTTTTGCCATGGTTAGGTACTTGATCATGTCTTCTTGCTGGGTGTATGCTTAGTTTGTCATGCAATGCCTTGTGTTGAGTGCATGGAGCTCGCAAACATGCCTACGTAACTCTGTTTTTTGCCATGTCCAGTTTTCTGCTAAGTCTGAATCTGTTAACGAAACTTGCTATGTTTACATGGGTGCCATCATATCTTCTGATCCTTTTTGTCTTATGGTCAGTAAGGGACTTTTGTTATATGCTTTGAGTAGATTCATGACATGCCTTGCTTGGCCATGATATGATCTTGTAGCATGTTGTTATCTTGCTCTAAACATTGCTTCCTGATGTTAAATCCTGTCATGTTGTTATTTTCACCAAGTCTGTGAGGCTGATATCTTTTGCACTTTTGCCATGCTTGTTTGAACCTGCTATTATGTGATATAGCCGTAGCTCAGTGTTCATCTTTTGTCAAACATCTTGATTGGATCACTGCCATGTGCTTTGTTGCTATGTTAGAGTGTAGTAGCTTATTTTCTTGTTGCATCTTAGATGGCATCGTGCTGTTAATCGCATAATAGTGCCATTATTGTTTTGCTTGCCATTTCCAAACCGTGCATCCGATTCTGGTGATCTTTATATAAATTTCGACCGAAATCAACTCATCTTTCCAGCGGCGCTCTTGGTTTACCAAGTTGAGGCCTGGTTCAATCTTTTCCTTTCGGAGCACGCATATGCATTGCATATTACATCCCACATATCATGCCATGTTTTGCATCATGTTGCTTGCGCATTGCACCATGGTTGATTGTGTTTGCCTTTGCTTGTGTTATTGCCTTTGGTAGAGCCAAGACACGATTACATGATCGAGGAACCCGTTGAGTACGCTTACGAGGATCAAGCTTACGTCAACTCGGGGAACTTTGCAGGCAAGATGACCATACCCTCGAAATCACTTCTATCTTTGCTTGCTAGTTGCTCGCTCTATTGCTATGCCTATGCCGCGATACCTACCACTTGCTATATCATGCCTCCCATATTGCCATGTCAAACCTCTAACCCACCTTGTCCTAGCAAACCGTTGTTTGGCTATGTTACCGCTTTGCTCAGCCCCTCTTATAGCGTTGCTAGTTGCAGGTGAAGATTGGAGTTTGTTCCTTGTTGGAACATGTTTATTGTTGGGATATCATTATTATATCTTGTTTACTTTAATGCATCTATATACTTGGTAAAGAGTGGAAGGCTCGGCCTTATGCCTGGTGTTTTGTTCCACTCTTGCCGCCCTAGTTTCCATCATACCGGTGTTATGTTCCTTGATTTTGTGTTCCTTACGCGGTTGGGTTATAATGGGAACCCCTTGACAGTTCGCCTTGAATAAAACTCCTCCAGCAAGGCCCAACCTTGGTTTTATCTTTTGCCACCTAGCCTTTTTCCCTTGGGTTCAACAGACTCAAGGGTCATCTTTATTTTAAACCCCCCCGGGCCAGTGCTTCTCTAAGTGTTGGTCCAACCTGAGCGTGTCCGGCGCCCCCTGGGCAACCAGGGTCTATGCCAACCCGACGTCTGGCTCATCCGGTGTGCCCAGAGAACGAGATACGTGCGACTCCTATCGAGATTTGTCGGCACATCGGGCGGCTTTGCTGGTCTTGTTTAACCGTTGTCGAGATGTCTTGTAACCGGGATTCCGAGTCTGATCGGGTCGTCCTGGGAGAAGGAATATCCTTCATTGACCGTGAAAGCTTGTGATGGGCTAAGTTGGGAGACACATGCAGGGTTTTGAACTTTCGAAAGTCGTGCCCGCGGTTATGGGCAGATGGGAATTTGTTAATGTCCAGTTGTAGAAAACTTGAAACTTAACTTAATTAAAATGAATCAACAGCATGTGTAACTGTGATGGTCTCTTTTCGGGGGAGTCCGGGAAGAGAACACGGTCTCGTTTTATGCTTGAACGTAAGTTGTTTTAGGATCACTTCTTGATCTTTGTAGCTTCTCGACCGTGCTTCGCCTTCTCTTCTTGCTCTAATTTGCATAAGTTAGCCACCATATATGCTAGTGCTTGCTGCAGCTCCACCTCACAACCTTTTCCTACCCACAAGCTTAAATAGTCTTGATCACGAGGGTGTGAGATTGCTGAGTCCCCGTGACTCACAAATTACTTCCAAAACCAGATGCAGGTGCTGATGATGCCATTCCAGGGGATGCGGCTGAACTCAAGTGGGAGTTCGGCGAGGACTCAGGACATTACTACGGTTCCTTTCGAGACGATCAGTAGTGGAGCCCAGTTGGGGCGATCGGGGATCTTATGCATTTGGGGTTGTCTTTATTTTGGTTCTGTAGTCGGACCTTGATTGTATTCTGTATGATGTAATGCTATATTTATGTATTGTGTGAAGTGGCGATTGTAAGCCAACTCTATATCTCCTTCTTATTCAGTACATGGGATGTGTAAAGATTACCCCTCTTGCGACATGCCTACAATGCGGTTATGCCTCTAAGTCGTGCTCCGACACGTGGGAGATATAGCCGCATCGTGGGTGTTACAAGTTGGTAATCAGAGCCTTCCCCGACTTAGGAGCCCCCTTCTTGATCGAATCGCTGGCGTTGTTGAGTCTAGAAAAATGTTTGGAGTCTTTTAGGATTATATATATCAGAGAGTAGAATTCTTTTTACTCCTCAGTCCCTTCGTCGCTCTGGTGAGGCATCCTGACGTAGAGTTTTGACTCTTCTTTTCTCAAATTTCACTAAAAAATTTAGGATCACGCGGGTATCTAGGAATCGTTCTGATGGTTTTGTGACGAGAACATTGTTCTTAGTGCCTCCTGACATTTAGGGGTTGTGGCATCCCGGGGAGTTGAGCTCTGAGGTGTTGTCATCACAATTTTATCGTTGCAGTTCTGGAATACCTGAGTTCGCCGACATCGAAAATCTCTTTTATGCAGTTGTTGGTGAGATAACCTCGACGCCACCCAGTACTGGGGCGGGAGTTCGGGAGTATTGCCATAACTCGTATAACGGATGCTTTTTGAAGGTTGAGGTAAATGATTTCTGAAGGTTTCTTGGTTATGTGTTGAAGGATGGATACAGCTGGATGTAGGATTTGCTAGTTTTGGGTGAGATATTATGCTTCCCCTGTATCCCCAACACCTGATTGCATAACCGGAAAATTTTGGGAGTTTCATAGGTGGGAATTCATGTAGCTCTAGTATTTCTTCCGCAGATATTTTGTTTGTGTTTGGGTAATCCTTACCAAGTATTTGTTCATATCCATACCTTGTTATTTTATTCATCTACCTCTATCTAAGTGGCTTCTGAATTTATGGAAGTGTGATCATTTAATGTGGAATTCATTCGTTCATTTTTGTTCGAATGTTAAGGCTATATGTTGCAATTTCGATCTATTTGATTCAGCTTGAATATATGTCTTTCAAGATGCTAACGGATGTCACCCTCTTCGCGATGGCTCCTCCAACGCATCAGAATCCAGAACCTCCGCCACCACCTCCACCTCTGGAGGCATGGCAAGCTGTGATGGCCGCTGCCAACGCCAACACGCAGATGATTATGCAACTCTTGCAAGAGCGCAACCAAGGAAATCAAGGCCATGGCAACAATCAAACTCAGTTTGCTACCCTCAACCAGTTCCTCGCAAACCAGCCGAAGTCTTTCAGTAACTATGTCGAGGCCACAGACGCTGACGATTGGCTCATGGATATCTGCAAACATTTTGAGTGTAGCAATGTCAGGCCTGAGGACTTTGTCAAGTTTGCTTCGTTCCAACTCAAAGACCAATCTGCTGAGTGGTATCAACAATACAAAGATTCCAGAGGAGGTCATGTGATTACTTGGAATGATTTCCGCCAAGACTTCAAAGCTCACCACATTCCTCAGAGTGTTGTTGAGAGTAAGCGTGAGGAGTTCCGCAACCTGAAGCAAGGCAGCTTGTCTGTTTACCAATACAACATCCTGTTCCAGAGGCTCGCTTGCTTCGCCAAGCAAGATGTCCCTGATGAGAAGAGCATGATTTATCAGTTCAGAGGTGGCCTTAGAGAAGATCTGCAACTAGCTCTTGTGCTTTTTGAGCCGAAAAAGTATGATGAATTCTACAACATGGCATTAAAGCAAGAGGCTGCTCAGCTCAAGTGCGATGCTTCCAAGAAGAGAGTCAGGGATGCAACTCCTTCTTCAACTCAAGTGGCAGCTAAGCAGCAAAAGTACCGGTTGCCTCCTCCTCCTCTGTTCCGTCAGCCTTATCAGCAGAAGAGCAAAGGTGGCAATGGATCTTTCCCCCCCCCCCCACCCAGGCTTTCAGAAAAAAACTTTTTCTCATGCTCGAAGGTCAAGTGCTCCGTATCACCGGCCGCTCTCAGAGGTTACGTGCAACAAGTGTCAGCATAAGGGTCACTATGAGAACAAATGCTTCAACCAGAGGCGTCTTCCGCCTCCTCCTCCTGTGAGATCTGCCAGCAATGTAGTGGTCAAGCATAATCCCAAGTCTGCAAAGGTCAACTTGATGAACGCAGCTTAGGCAGAGGACTCTTCAGAAGTGATCATGGGTAATCTTTATGTTAACGATATTCTTGCAAAAGTCCTTTTTGATACTGGTGCATCGCATTGTTTCATTTCAAGACCATTTGCATCTAATCATGAGTGCCTTTCCAAGATTTGCCTAGGCAGTTATCAGTTGTCTCTCCGGGTAAATTCATGAACGCAAGCTCTATGGTTCCGGATGTTCCTATCATGATGGGCGACTATAAGTTTCTGTCCTCTGCAATTGTTCTTGGTAACTTGGATATTGATCTAATTCTCCGAATGGACTGGCTTTCTAAGCACAAGGCTCAACTTGATTGTGCTGCCAGGCAGATTCAATTGACACACTCGTCTGAGGATGTGATCGTCTTTGCCGCTCGTGATGATACCATTCGACTATTTTCTCTCAATGAGAACGGCAAGTTGGATGCCATCTCTCAGATTCCAGTCGTTTGTGAATATCAAGACGTCTTTCCAGAAGAGCTTCCAGGAAGACCTCCTCACCGGCCAGTTGAATTCGTCATTGATCTTGAGCCTGGCACAGAACCTGTTTGCGAACGTCCTTACAAGCTTGGACCAAAAGAGTTGAAGGAGCTGAAGAAACAACTCGATGAACAAGAGTGTATGGGTCTCATCCGACCAAGTTCTTCTCCATGGGGTTGTGGTGTTCTTTTTGTCAAGAAGAAGGATGGCACGGACCGACTCTGTGTCGACTACCATCCATTGAACAAGAAGACCATAAAGAACAAGTACCCACTTCCCAACATCAACGAGCTTTTCGAACAACTCAAAGGTGCTCAAGTATTCTCCAAGCTTGACCTCCGTATGGGCTATCATCAAATTCGCATTCATGAACAAGACATCCCCAAGACAGCATTCAGAACAAGCTATGGTTCATATGAATACACTGTCATGTCTTTCGGCCTTGTCAACGCTCCTCCAACGTTCTCTCGCATGATGAACTTCATCTTCAACCCTTACACAAATGACTTCATCTTGGTCTATCTCGATGACATTTTGGTCTTTTCCAAGAACAAGGAGGATCATGCCAAGCACTTGAGATTGGTGCTGGACAAACTCAAAGAACATCAGTTCTATGTGAAGTTTTCAAAGTGCGAGTTTTGGCTCGATGAGGTTCTCTACCTTGGGCATATCATCTCCGCCAAGGGCATAGCTGTTAATCCTGAGAAGGTGTCTGCAATTGTGAATTGGGAACCGCCTCAGAATGTGAAGCAACTTCGCAGCTTCCTTGGGCTCGCAAGCTATTGTCGAAGATTTGTTGAGAATTTCTCTAAGATCGTGAAGCCTCTTTCCAACCTCCAGAAGCATGTGAAGTATGTATGGACGTCTAAATGTGACATCGCTTTCAACACCCTCAAACAAAAGTTAGTCACAGCTCCAGTTCTGACTCCTCCTGATGAATCCAAACCATTCGAGGTTTTCTATGATGCTTCCCTGCAAGGTCTCGGTGCTGTGTTAATGCAAGAGAAGAAAGTTGTGGACGATACCTCTGGCTAGTTGAAGCCCAATGAAAAGAACTACCCCACTCATGACCTCGAGTTAGAGGCAGTTTTCCATGCTCTTTTAACATGGAGACATCTCTTGTTAGGAAGAAAAGTGGACATCTTCACTGATCATAAGAGTCTCAAGTACATCTTCACTCAGCCCAACCTCAACCTCAGGCAGACTCGCTGGGTCAAAATGATTCAAGAGTATAATCCGAGTATTGAATATACTCCAGGCAAGGCCAATGTCATTGCTGACTCTTTGAGCAGGAAGGCTTACTGCAACAGTTTGATTCTCAAGCCCTTCCAACCAGATCTTTGTGAAGCTTTCCGCAAACATAATCACCAAGTTGTTCCTCAAGGATTCCTTGCCAACCTCCAAGTCTCTCCTACTTTGGAAGATCAGATTCGTGAGGTTCAACTTCTTGATGCCATGGTGAAGAAGGTGAAGATTGGGATTGCCAAGAGTCAAACCAAGTACAAGTGTTATCGCCTTGATGACAAAGATACTCTTTTCTTTGAGGATCGAATTGTTGTTCCTAAGGGTGACCTTCGTAAAGTCATTATGAACGAGGCTCACAATTCACTCCTATCTATTCATCCTGGAAGTACAAAGATGTACCATGACCTCAAGCAGTCGTATTGGTGGACTCGAATGAAGCGCGAGATTGCTCAGTTCATGAATGAATGTGATGTCTGTAGAAGAGTGAAAGCAGAACACCAACGGCCAGCTAGTCTCCCCCAACCTCTTGCCATTCCAGAATGGAAGTTTGACCATATTGAGATGGACTTCGTGACTGGATTTCCCAAGTCCAAGCGTGGCAATGATGCTATCTTTTTTGTCATCGACAAGCTCACTAAAGTGGCTCATTTTCTTCCTATCAAAGAATCTATCACAGCAGCTCAATTGGCAGAGCTATATACCTCCAGGATTGTCTCTTTGCACGGCATTTCGCAGTTGATATCTTCAGATCGTGGAAGCATCTTTACCTATAAGTTCTGGGATTCCTTCCAGAAGGCTATGGGCACCAACATTCGCTTCAGCACAGCCTTTCATCCTCAAACTAGTGGACAAGTCGAGCGAGTAAATCAAATTCTTGAAGATATGCTCAGGGCTTGTGTCATTTCTTTCGGTATGAAGTGGGAAGATTGTCTTCCATATGCCAAGTTCTCCTACAACAAAAGCTTCCAAGCGAGTTCAGGCAAGGCCCCATTCGAGATTCTCTATGGCAGAAAGTGTCGTACTCCTCTTAATTGGTCAGAGACTGGTGAACGCCAACTTCTTGGCAATGACTTGATCACAGAGGCTGAAGAAATGTGCAAAGTCATTCGTGAAAATCTCAAAGTCGCGCAATCGCGCCAGAAGAGTTACTATGATAGCAAGCATCGTGACTTGGCTTTCGAGATCTGAGACCATGTCTACCTCCGTGTCTCTCCAATGAAAGGTACTCGTCGCTTCGGTATCAAAGGGAAGCTTGCCCCTAGATACATGGGCCCTTTCAAGATCATTGGCAAAAGAGGAGATCTCGCCTATCAACTTGAGCTTCCGTCCAACTTTGCAAATGTGCACGATGTGTTTCACATGTCTCAGCTTCTCAAGTGTTTCAAGACTCCCGACCACACCATCAACTTCGAAGAGGTTGAGCTCCAAGAAGACCTGTCTTATCATGAGCATCCTGTTGCTATTCTTGAAGAAACCGAGCGCAAGACTCGCAACAAGTCTATCAAATTCCTGAAAGTGAAGTGGTCACATCATTCCGATCGAGAAGCCACCTGGGAATGCGAGGACAATCTCCTTTCCAAATATGCGGAGTTTTTCCAGCCCTAGATCTCGGGACGAGATCCTTTCGTAGTGGTGGAGTGTTGTAACGCCTCGTATGTAACTTGCCATATTTGTATTCCAACTCTTGCCATTTTCAGCTCTAAGTTATGATATTCCCTCGTGGTTGGGTTTTGTCTTTGTTTTGCATTTTTTCCATGTCATGCATCTCATATCATCTCATAATGTGCATCGCATTTGCATACGTGTTCGTCTCATGCATCCGAGTATTTTCCCCGTTGTCCGTTTTGCAATCCGCAACTCCTATGTCCTCCGGCGCCCCCCTTTTGCCTCTTTTCGTGTGTGGGTGCTAAACATTCTCGGAGTGGACCGAGACTTGCCAAGCGGCCTTGGTATACTACCGGTAGACCGCCTGTCAAGTTTCATGTCATTCGGAGTTCGTTTGATACCCCAACGGTTAACCGGGGAACCGTAAAGACCTCGTGTGTGTGTGTGTGTGTTGCAGACCAACACCCCTCCAAAGTGGCCCAAAACCCATCCAAACCCCCTCCATCCTCTCGGTCGTTCGATCATGATCACGTGGCCGAAAACCGCACCTCATTTGGACTCTCCTAACTCCTTCTAGCTATAAATAGGTGCACCCCTCCGAAATTCGCGGATGAAACCCTAACAAACCACCCTCCTCGCCGCCGGACGCGTCCGGACCACGTCGGACACGTCCGCCCGCCGTCGCCCAGCGAACCAGGGGCTGCCACGTGGCGCCGCCAACCACCAGCCGCCGCCGGCCCCTGCGGGGCCCCCGCGGCCCGCCCGCGCGCCGCCCGGCCTCCCGCGCCGGCCGCCGCACGCCCTCGCCACCCCTCCCACGCCCTGCCGGCGCCCCGCCGCCTCGATGTCCGTGCCGCCCGCTGCCAAATCACCGATCACCTCCTGCACCTCGCGAGCCTCGCCGCCCTTGCCGTTCGGTGCCGGATCCGGCCAGATCCGGCTGCCCCGGCGCCCCTCTCCGCCACCTCGTGCTCCGGCCCCTCTCCCTCGTCTCTGGCCATCGTCCGGCGTCGTCTCCGGTGAGATCCACCACCGCCTCATTTTGCGTGCCTGGGTCAACCCTAGATCCGGAGGTGATTTTTCCCCAAGTCCCTTTTCTCTGTAACTTTTTGAGGCACTTTTAGTCGCATCATATCTCATCATCCGTAGCTCCTTTTTGCGCGTGTGAGATATCAAATTGTTCGTTAGGATGTCCTCTTCATTTTGTTCCATTACACCATGCTTGTTTGAGTCCACCTTGATGCCTAAAATGCTGTTGCAAGAGTGCTATAAAATTTTAGTTTCTGTTTCTTAACAGATTATGAGCATTTGTCATTTTTGCCATGATTATTGTGTGCCTCCTATGAACTTGAGCCCTACATGTATGCCATGCCATCTTTATAGGGGTGTATGCCATGTATTTTTGTGATCAATGTGGTGACTAGCACAAGCTTGCAAAGTAGCTCTCGTGATGTTGCTGATTTCAGGGACTTATAATTCTTCTAAGTCATTTCCCTGATGTTATTTTTATGACATGTATTCATGTTGTTATAGAGTAATCCATGCCTATTTTGGGCATGTTCAGTAAGGATGCTTTTGAGATATTGTTATGTTCTATACATCCATTTCTTTGTTTGCAATTATGGAGTAACCAAGCATGACTCAATCTTGCTCTACTTTTTCTATAAAATGTTCCTGTCGGATTGTTATGTGTTAATCAATTTTGCCGAGGTTGTTGTCGTTGATCCGTGCATGCTATGAGATTGTTCGTACCATGGTTAGCTACTTGATCATGTCTTATTGCTGGGTGTATGCTTAGTTTGTCATGCAATGCCTTGTGTTAAGTGCATCGAGATCGCAAACATGCCTACGTAACTCTGTTTTTGCCATATCCAGTTTTCTGCTAAGTCTGAATCTGTTAACGAAACTTGCTATGTTTACATGGGTGCCATCATATCTTCTGATCCTTTTAGGCTTATGGTCAGTAAGGGACTTTTGTTATATGCTTTGAGTAGATTCATGCCATGCCTTTCTTGGCCATGATATGATCTTGTAGCATGTTGTTATCTTGCTCTAAACATCGCTTCCTGATGTTAAATCTTGTCATGTTATTTTCACTGAGTCTGTGAAGCTGATATCTTCTGCACTTTTGCCATGCTTGTTTGAACCTGCTATTGTGTGATTTAGCAGTAGCTCAGTGTTCATCTTTTCTCAAGCATCTTGAGTGTGTCAATGCCATGTGCTTTGTTGCTATGTTAGAGTGCAATAGCTTATTTTCTTGTTTCATCTTAGATGGCATCGCACTGTTAATCGCATAATAGTGCCGTTATTGTTTTGCTTGCCATTTGCAAACCGTGCACCCGATTATGGTGATCTTTATATCGATTTCGACCAAAATCAACTCATCTTTCCAGCGGCGCTCTTGGTTTGCCAAGTTGAGGCCGGATTCAATATTTTCCTTCTGGAGCACGCATATGCATTGCATATTACATCCCGCATATCATGCCATGTTTTGCATCATGTTGCTTGCGCATTGCACTGTGGTTGATTGTGTTTGCCTTTGCTAGTGTTCTCGCCTTGGGTAGAGCCTGCAGATGAGTATGTGATCAAGGAACCCGTTGAGTACATTTACGAGGATCAAGCTTACGTCAACTCGGAGAACTTTGCAGGCAAGATGACCATACCCTTGAAATCACTTCTATCTTTGCTTGCTAGTTTCTCGCTCTATTGCTATGTATATGCCGCGATACCTACCACTTGCTATATCATGCCTCCCATATTGCCATGTCAAACCTCTAACCCACCTTGTCCTGGCAAACCGTTGTTTGGCTATGTTACCGCTTTGCTCAGCCCCTCTTATAGCGTTGCTAGTTGCAGGTGAAGATTGGAGTTTTTTCCTTGTTAGAACATGTTTATTGTTGGGATATCATTATTATATCTTGTTTACTTTAATGCATCTATATAATTGGTAAAGGGTGGAAGGCTCGGCCTTATGCCTGGTGTTTTGTTCCACTCTTGCCGCCCTAGTTTCCGTCATACCGGTGTTATGTTCCTTGATTTTGCGTTCCTTACGCGGTTGGGTTATAATGGGAACCCCTTGACAGTTCGCCTTGAATAAAACTCCTCCAGCAAGGCCCAACCTTGGTTTTACCTTTTGCCACCTAGCCTTTTTCCCTTGGGTTCCGCGGACTCAAGGGTCATCTTTATTTTAAACCCCCCGGGCCAGTGCTTCTCTAAGTGTTGGTCCAACCTGAGCGATGTCCGGCGCCCCTTGGGCAACCAGGGTCTATGCCAACCCGATGTATGGCTCATCCGGTGTGCCCTGAGAACGAGATACGTGTGACTACTATCGGGATTTGTCGGCACATCGGGTGGCTTTGCTGGTCTTGTTTTACCATTGTCGAGATGTCTTGTAACCGGGATTCCGAGTCTGATCGGGTCGTCCTGGGAGAAGGGATATCCTTCATTGACCGTGAGAGCTTGTGATGGGCTAAGTTGGGACACCCCTGCAGGGTTTTGAACTTTCGAAAGCCGTGCCCGCGGTTATGGGCAAATGGGAATTTGTTAATGTCCGGTTGTAGAAAACTTGAAACCTAACTTAATTAAAATGAATCAACAGCGTGTGTAACCATGATGGTCTCTTTTCGGCGGAGTGCGGGAAGAGAACACGGTCTCGTGTTATGCTTGAACGTAAGTAGTTTTAGGATCACTTCTTGATCTTTGTAGCTTCTCGACCGTGCTTCGCCTTCTCTTCTTGCTCTCATTTGCATAAGTTAGCCACCATATATGCTAGTGCTTGCTGCAGCTCCACCTCACAACCTTTTCCTACCCACAAGCTTAAATAGTCTTGATCACGAGGGTGTGAGATTGCTGAGTCCCCGTGACTCACAGTTTACTTCCAAAACCAGATGCAGGTGCCGATGATGCCATTCCAGAGGATGCGACTGAACTCAAGTGTGAGTTTGACGAGGACTCAGGACGTTACTACATTTCCTTTCCAGATAATCAGTAGTGGAGCCCAGTTGGGGCGATCGGGGATCTTATGCATTTGGGGTTGTCTTTATTTTGGTTCCGTAGTCGGACCTTGATTGTATTCTGGATGATGTAATGCTATATTTATGTATTGTGTGAAGTGGCGATGGTAAGCCAACTTTGTATCTCATTCTTATTCAGTACATGGGATGTGTAAAGATTACCCCTCTTGCGACATGCCTATAATGCGGTTATGCCTCTAAGTCATGCTCCGACATGTGGGAGATATAGCCGCATCGTGGGTGTTACACGCGACTGGCCTGGTCCGCTACTGTGGTGGCCGGCAGCGACGTCTCCGGTGGCCGGCGTCGAGGTCGCTGGAGAGGCACGAAGGAAGGGTGACGGCTCCCAGGCGGCGACAGGATGGAGCAGGGAGACGGGACGGGTGGCGAGCGTGGGCGGTGCTCGGGCGCCGGACGGGCTCGGGCGAGCCCCGCACGGGCCTGAGCGGGCCGCGGCGGATGGGGGCGCTGGAGGGGTGACGTGGCGCTACAGGAGAGGTGGAGAGCGCTTGGCCGGCTGGCCAGTTGGGTGGCGCCAAGTGGCACTTGAGGGGTTGGCCGGCGCCGGAATTCGAGGAGAGGAGGTGGGAGGCGGCTGGAAGATGATTGGGGGCGCGGATTTCAAGGGTGAGGAAGGAGAAGGCCAAAAATGGCATGTGGGTTAGCTTAAATAGGGTAGGGGCTAGGGTTTGATGGGTTTGAGGCCGATTTGGACCCTCCGATCGCAATCGGACGTCTCCGGACGGAGGGGGAACTAGGTGGGGTAGAGGAGAGCGGAATGGACTGAGAGAAGAGAAGAGAGAGAGAGAGAGGCCCGGCCACTGTTTTCAAAGACCGAAAACATCCGACGTTTTGACCGACTATATGTCGCTATAGTTATCCGTTGGGCCGTCAAACGGACTCCGAATGCGAGAACATTTTCTGACCACTTTTAAAATCATATTTCAGACGTCCCGCAGGCGCGTGCAAGTGTGTCTGGGCTCAGAACGGGCAACAGAGAGAACTGGAAGACCCGGACGGATGCATGTTTTGAAAACATGATGATGCAATGCACATGATGACATGACAAGATGCAACACGCAAGAGAATGGCATGGCAAAGACAGCGAATAACTGGAAGACACCTGGCACATCGGTCTCGGGGCATCACAACACTCCACCACTACAAGAGGATCTCGTCCCGAGATCTAGGATGGCACCGGAGAGAAATGGAAGAGGAAGAGAAGAGGTAGAACTAAGTTGCTTCTTGGCAAAAGAGTGAAACCACGAACCTTGAGAGATTGAACAAATTGAAAGAAAGAATACAACGAAGATGAACAAAGTTGAAAACACTTCGTTAGAAAAGAGGAACAAAGAACATTACTAGAACCTTATAGGTTGAAAGACATAAGAAAAAGGGTTGCAATGGACAAGAAGTGCATGCAAGCACTCCGGTAGAAACGAGATGTACAAGGAACGATAAGGATCAATTACGACAACACTCCGGTTGGAAAAGGAAGGTAAAGTATATGAGCTTGGCAAAATGAAAGCACTTGGATGAGAGTCCAGTTAGAAGAGGAGTGATAGCCACAACACTCCGGTTAAAACAAGATAGAGAAGGAAAAAGAATGATATAATTTGGACAGCACTACGAATGTAAATGGAAGGAATTGAACATGGATTTTACAAGATGAGAGGATACTTGACGAAATCAAGAACACACTACCTCCGGAACTATTGAAAGAATGGCACAAGGGGTAAGAAATATTTTAGACAGCACTCTGGTTGAGAAGGGAGGAAAAACTTGATAAGATGAGAGAACTTGAATGAAGGACACGACACTTCGGTTGAATGGATAAGCAAAAGGAAATAACATGATCTTTGAGAAAAATGGGATGATGGGACGAAGAAAGCAACATCATCATGCCTCCGGAACAAATGAATGGAAAACTAGATGGTTGGAAAGAAAAAGAACGGAGAAGAAGAATGACAACTCTCGCAAATAAAATCGAAAGAGCATGCTTACGAAGAAAAGGTTGAACGGAGTTGTTGGATTAACAACAACGAAAGCATAAGCTTGATGTGGCCTAATGGAAGACATCTCAAAATTATGAGGTGACAACCTGCCACCCATGGGCAAAAGATTTGATTGAGAGCTAGAAAATATAGAAAGCTTCTCCCACCGAGGTGATCAGAGAACTTGGATCATAGGTAATCATCACAAAGAGCAACATTCCCAGTGGAAGGCTTTAGGTGAAAACTATACCAAGATAACTCCAAGGAAGAAAATGATGGGTTTAAATATCTCATTCTTGAACTTGTGAATCATGAAACACAAAGAAATTGTCAAAAATGATATAACACCATCTCAAAAGATAAAGTAGAAGCAATTGCACTTTGGAATGCAAGAAGAAGAATACTTGAGCTCCTCTTGGCGAACACTTCGAGAATGAACTAAATCCTTGATGAACCACCATGTAGAGCCTTCATGAAGAACTCCGGTAACAAAATGATGATAAAAAGAAAGAGAAGTTGACAACACAAGGTGAAGCCTTGTAATGATTTAGATGGATCTTCGCGACGATATAATTGATAGAGCTTGGGACTCCAGGAAAAGTATGAAGCACTTGAACCGAGAATTTACTCATCATGAACAAACTCTGGAAGAATGAATCCATCATTTGGATGAAGCAAGAATAAGAATTATGTTCTGCGTGTCCATCACCAATTTAAATTGATGACAAACGGATTTGGCATACTACTTATTCTCGTAGAAAGGATTAAGATAGATATAGTGCACACTTTGAGAAGGTCTTCAACGAACCACCGGTGGGATTTGGGAAATAATGAATGAATTGATATGATAACCAAGGAAGAGAACTCTTGAACGAACCACCGGTGGAATTTGGAAAACGAGAGCTGAAAGCTGAGAATGAATAAACCCGAAATGATGGTCTTCGGAGAATGAAACTAAAAAGACTCCTGAATTGCTCCGCATGGGTGAAATAATTCTCACAATCGAAAACAATTATGAGAGGATGGCATCAAGCTAGAACTATGAATCTTCAAGAGAACAGATATGATTGAAGAGAAACTCTTCTTCGGTCTTCAAATCTGAGAATGACGACGAGAAACACCATCAAGAATTGTTGAGGCACTCCGGAATGAAGAATAGAAAGGTTGAACCAACGATGAAAAGAATTTGAAAGATCTTGTATAAAGACATATGACTGATGGCAATTCATTCTTACGTCACACTTTAAAAGAATTTGGGAATCACTCCGGATAAATTAGAAGAGTTAGGTATGATCCTGCGAAAAGACTTGTGGGTTAGGGCCCACTCAAGAGAAACACCGTTGAAATGATTACTGAGGAAGATATAAAGCACCGGTTGATTTAAATGGATTTAACAAGATATCCACCTCGAAATAATTTGAATGGATTGAGAATGGAAAACGTGAATCTTCTGAGAGATCTTCAGCACTCCATAACAAATGAATAGCGAGAAGTGAATGACTAAGAGGTTCACCGACATGAGAAAGCATTTGAACCGAGGAAAGGATATGATCAACAAAGCTTGAATTGAATCCATCGGAGAAGAAAAGAATGAAGAATGATGAACTTGAAGCTCCATTAGTATCTTCTTGAGAATCACCGGATAAGAACATTAATGGAAAAGAATGGAGAGACTTCCCATCAATAAAAAGGAAACTTGGTTAAGAAATCTGAGTCCTTGAAGAAAAAGGGTGGTAGGGCGGGAAAAACAAAGACAACTTGGGAAGATGGAAAAGATACTGATGAGAAAACTTAGAGTTGATCTTGCGGATGTTGAAATGATCAGATCCACTTGAAGAGAAACACGCCGGTTGAAAAGGATTGACATGACAATCTCGATTATCATGAAGGGTTGGTATTCACATAGAAGTGTGAGAACACCACTTAGGGAAGGTATGGAATCAACACTTGACATTGAAGCAACTCGAATACCACAACTCAAAACAAAACAAAGGATTGGCTTGCAAAATAAGCCGGAACAAACATATGATAGAGATTTCATCCGAAGTTTTCGTGGTGGGGCCCACACAGGCTCGATCGTACAGCACCGTCATGTACAAGGCAGTGCACATGACATATAAAGCGTCCCTGAGTCAGCATAGCCAAGGACTCTTTAAGACACAATGAGACCACTGTAAAACCAACCATGGATAGGCGGACCACTAGATGTCGAACCCCAATGTCATATCATGCATCTGTCGGAAAGATATCCTGGGAGCTACTTGAATTCCCACCTATAAAACTCTCGAAACTTTTTGGTTATGCAATCAGGTGTTGGGGATATAGGGGAAGCATAATATCTCACCCAAACTAACAATACCTACATCCAGCTATATCCATCCTTCAACACATAACCAAGAAACCTTTGGAAATCGTCTACCTCAACCTTCGAAAAGCATCCGTTATACGAGTTATGGAAATACTCCTGAACTCCCGCCCAGAACTGGGTAGCATCGAGGTTATCTCACCAACAACTGCATAAAAGAGATTTTCGATGTCGGTGAACTCAGGTATTCCAGAACTACAACGATAAAATTATGACGACAACACCTCGAAGCTCAACTCCCCGGAACACTGCCACAACCCCTAAATGTCAGGAGGCACCAAGAACAATGTTCTCGTCACAAAACCATCGGAACGATTCCAAGATACTCGCGTGATCCTAAAAAAATCGTGAAATTTGAGGAGAGAAAAGTCAAAACTGCTACATCAGGAGGCCTCACCAGAGCGACGAAGGGACTAAGGAGTAAAAAGAATCCTACTCTCAGATATATATAATCCTAATACTCAAAACATTTTGTTCTAGACTCAACAACGTCAGCGATTCGATCAAGCAGGGGGCTCCTAACTCGGGGATGGCTCTGATTACCAACTTGTAACACCCACAATGCGGCTATATCTCCCACGTGTTGGGGCACGACTTCGAGGCATAGCCACATGGTAGGTTTGTCGCAAGAGGGGTAATCTTCACACAATCCCATGTACTGAATAAGAAAGGGATAAAGAGTTGGCTTACAATCGCCACTTCACACAAATACAAGTTAAACATACATCATCCAGAATACAATCAAAGTTCCGACAACGAAACCAAAATAAAAGAAGACAACCCCAAATGCTAGATCCCCGATCGTCCCAACTGGGCTCCACTACTGATCAACAGGAAATGAAACAAAACAACGATCAAGATCTTCCTCGAGCTCCCACTTGAGCTCGGTTGCCTCATCTGCTCTGGTATCATCAGCACCTGCAACTGTTTGGAAGTATCTGTGAGTCACGAGGTCTCAGCAATCTCACACCCGCAAGATCAAAACTATTTAAGTTTATGGGTAGGATAGGGTAATGAGGTGGAGCTGCAGCAAGCACTAGCATATATGGTGGCTAACATACGCAAAAGAGAGTGAGAAGAGAAGCAACGCACGATCGAGAAGCTAGAAGTGATCAAGAAGTGATCCTGAAACTACTTACGTTCAAGCATAACACAAGAACCATGTTCACTTCCCGGACTCCGCCGAGAAGAGAGCATCACGGCTACACACGCGGTTGATTCATTTTAATTAAGTTAAGTGTCAAGTTCTCTACAACCGAACATTAACAAATTCTCATCTTCCCATAACCGCGGGCACGGCTTTCGAAAGTTCAAACCCTGGAAGGGTGTCCCAACTTAGCCCATCACAAGCTCTCATGGTCAATGAAGGATATTCCTTCTCCCGGGAAGACCCGATCAGTCTCGGAATCCCGGTTACAAGACATTTCGACAATGGTAAAACAAGACCAGCAAAGCCGCCCGGATGTGCCGACAAATCCCGATAGGAGATGCACATATCTCGTTCTTAGGGCACACCGGATTGTCCAAACTTCCGATAGGCCAACCCAGAGTTTCCCTTGGTGGCCACCAGCGGCTGACAAGTTGGACCAACACTCAGAGGAGCACTGGCCCGGGGGGTTAAAATAAAGATGACCCTCGGGCTCCGGAAACCCAAGGGAAAAAGGCTTAGGTTGTTAGGCAAATGTAAAACCAAGGTTGGGCCTTGCTGGAGGAGTTTTATTCAAAGCGAACTGTCAAGGGCTTCCCATAACACCCAACCGCGTAAGGAACGCAAAATCAAGGAACATAACACCGGTATGAAAAAAACTAGGGCAGCAAGAGTGGAACAAAACACCAGGCATAAGGCCGAGCCTTCCACCCTTTACCAAGTATATAGATGCATTAATTAAAATAAAAGATATTGTGATATCCCAACATAACCATGTTCCAACATGGAACAAACTTCAGCTTCACCTACAACTAGCAACGCTATAAGAGGGGCTAAGCAAAAGCGGTACCTTAGCCAAACAACGGTTTGCTAGGATGGTGGGTTAGAGGCTTGACACGGCAATATGGGAGGCATGATATAACAAGTGGTAGGTACCGCGACATAGCGATAGAGCGAACAACTAGCAAGCAAAGATAGAAGTGATTTCGAGGGCATGATCATCTTTCCTGAGATCCCGCAAGGAAGAAGAACGAGTCCATGAAGAAGAAAAACGGACGAAGTCGAACGAATCCTCACAAACGCAACATTATCGGAACCAACCCGAAGAAGCAACACCGGAAAGAAGCAAGCAACATGGTAAACAACCATCACATAAGCATGACATGATGCACAACCAATTATGATGCATGTCCAGTTTAATGAGGCATGGCATGGCAAAGTGCACAAGCAAAACTACAAGTTAAGTGGAGCTCAATATGCAACGAGTTGCATATTGATGAAACACCACATGACTTATTTAGTTCTCTCTCGGTTATGTACCCAACAATATTAAATGTTGATTAACATGGCAAGGGGTGAAGCATAATAAAAACTATTTAACTAGGCAAGTTTAAATGAGGCCGGAACAACAACCAACAAGTCCGGAGACTCCACATATGCAAATTATGGATTTGGTACTGTTCTACCATAAACTATATTTTAGAGTTGTTAAACATACAAGATGAATGCACCATGTTAAACTATGCATTTTCTACCCCATTTACATATAAGGTTTGTTAAGTTTGGAGCTATGGTTATTTAGTTATGAATTAAAGCATTTTAGCATGGCAATATAGCAAAACAAAGCAAACAACAAGTTTAAACATTTTAAACATGGATGAAAGTGACATATTATGAAACTAGATGAAATTCTAGTCATTTATCATATAAAGTTTGTTTACATCCGATGCATGGTTGTAGAGTTATTAAATGCATGAACTAGGGGGACTTTTCTGTAAAATGGCATCCTCTGGAATAATAACTAAATTCGCAGATCTGAAAAAAAAATACGGGCCAAAACAAGTTGGCCCAACAGGAGGGAAAAAATAGAGGAGGGGCGCTGGGGTGTGGCCTCACCCATGGGCCAAGCCTAGTTCGGTCGCGAGGCTTGCCGGCCACTGCTGGGTCGGGGCAAGGCCGGCCCATGATGGGAGGGACTCGTCCCCGACCTCATGACAAGGAAGAGGCAGGACGAAGGGGGGGAACTTGCATCATGTTTTCAAATCGGCCTGAAACCCATCAAAATCCACATGATGGGAGGGTCCAAATCGGCCTGAAACCCATCAAAATCCCCGACCTCATGACAAGGAAGACTCAGACGGATGCAAGTTTTGAAAACATGATGATGCAATGCACATGATGACATGACAAGATGCAACACGCAAGCGAATGACATGGCAAAGACAGCGAATAACTGGAAGACACCTAGCACATCGGTCTCGGGGCGTCACACAAAGCTAATAATGATAGTGCAACTTATTTGTGGCACTGTCGTTTAGGTCATATTGGTGTAAAGCATATGAAGAAACTCCATGCTGATGGGCTTTTGGAATCACTTGATTATGAATCACTTGATACTTGCAAACCATGCCTCATGGGCAAGATGACTAAGACTCCGTTCTCCGGAACAATGGAGCGAGCAACTGACTTATTGGAAATAATACATAGTGATGTATGCGATCCGATGAGTGTTGAGGCTCGCGGCGGGTATCGTTATTTTTTGACCTTCATAGATGATTTGAGCAGATATGGGTATATCTACTTGATGAAACATATGTCTGAAACATTTGAAAAGTTCAAAGAATTTCAGAGTGAAGTGGAAAATCATCGTGACAAGGAAATAAAGTTTCTACGATCTGATCGCGGTGACGAAATATTTGAGTTACGAGTTTGGTCTTCATTTGAAACAATGTGGAATAGTTTCGCAACTCACGCCACCTAGAACACCACAACATAATGGTGTGTCCGAACGTCGTAACCGTACTTTATTAGATATGGTATGATCTATGATGTCTCTTACCGATTTACCACTATCGTTTTGGGGTTATGCGTTAGAGACAGCTGCATTCACATTAAAAAGGGCACCATCTAAATCCGTTGAGACGACACCGTATGAACTATGGTTTGGCAAGAAACCCAAGTTGTCGTTTCTTAAAGTTTGGGGTTGTGATGCTTATGTGAAAAAGTTTCAACCTGATAAGCTCAAACCCAAATCGGAGAAGTGTGTCTTCATAGGATACCCAAAAGAAATTATTGGGTACACCTTCTATCACAGATCCAAAAGGCAAGATCTTTGTTGCTAAGAGAGGATCCTTTCTAGAGAAGGAGTTTCTCTCGAAAGAAGTGAGTGGGAGGAAAGTATAACTTGATGGGGTAATTGTACCTTCTCCCGAATTGGAAAGTAGTTCATCACAGAAATCAGTTCTAGTGATTCCTGCGCCAATTAGTAAGGAAGCTAATGATAATGATCATGAAACTTAAGATCAAGTTACTACAGAAGCTCGTAGGTCAACCAGAGTATGGTCCGTACCAGAGTGGTACGGTAATCCTTTCTGGAAGTCATGTTACTAGACCATGACGAACCTACGAACTATGAGGAAGCGATGATAATCCCAGATTCCGCGAAATGGATTAAGGCCATGAAATCTGAGATGGGATCCATGTATAAAGAAGAAAGTATGTACTTTGATTGACTTGCCCGTTGATCGGCGAGCCATTGAGAATAAATGGATCTTCAAGAGGAAGACGGACGCTGATGGTAGTGTTACTATCTACAAAGCTCGAATTGTCGCAAAAAGGTTTTTGACAAGTTCAAAGTGTTGACTATGATGAGATTTTCTCACTCGTATCGATGCCTAAAAGTCTGTCTGAATCATGTTAGCAGTTGCCGCATTTTATGAAATCTGGCAAATGGATGTCAAAACTATGTTCCTTAATGGATTTATTAAAGAAGAGATGTATGTGATGCAACCAGAAGGTTTTGTCAATCCTAAAGGTACTAACAAAGTGTGCAAGCTCTAGCGATCCATTTATGGACTGGTGCAAGCCTCTCAGAGTTGGAATATGCGCTTTGATAGTGTGATCAAAGCATATAGTTTTATACAGACTTGCGGTGAAGCCTGTATTTACAAGAAAATGAGTGGGAGCACTACAACCTTTCTGATAAGTATATGTGAGTGACATATTGTTAATCGGAAATGATGTAGAATTTTCTAGAAAGAATAAAGGAGTGTTTAAAGGAGCTTTTCAAAGAAAGACCTCGGTGAAGCTGCTTACACATTGAGCGTCAAGATCTATAGAGATAGATCAAGACGCTTGATAAGATTTTTCAATGAGTACATACCTAGACAAGATTTTGAAGTAGTTCAAAATGGAATAGTCAAAGTAGGAGTTCTTGCCTATGTTGCAAGGTGTGAAGTTGAGTAAAGACTCAAAACCCGACCACGGCAGAAAATAGAAAGAGGATGAAAATTCATTCCCTATGCCTCAGTCATAGGTCTATAAAGTATGCTATGCTGTGTACCAGTCCTATTGTATACCTTAGCATGATTGTGGCAAGGGAGTACAACAGTGATCTAGCAGTAGATCACTAGACAGTGGTCAAAATTATCCTTAGAGGACTAAGGAAATATTTCTCGGTTATGGAGGTGATAAAAGAGTTCATCGTAAAGAGTTACGTCGATGCAAGCTTTTTACATCGATCTAGATGACTCTAAATATTGATCTAGATACATATTGAAAGTGGGAGCAATCATCTAGAGTAGCTCCGTGCAGAGTATTGTAGACATAGAAATTTGCAAAATACATACGGATCTAAATGTTGTAGACCCGTAGACTAAACTTCTCTCACAAGCAAAACATGATCACTTTTGGGTGTTAATCACAAAGCGATGTGAACTAGATTATTGACTATAGTAAACCATTTGGGTATTAGTCATATGAAGATATGAACTAATCACATAAAGATGTGAACTATTGGTGTGAAATCACGTGACGATGTGAACTAGATTATTGACTCTAGTGCAAGTGGGAGACTGAAGGAAATATGCCCTAGAGGCAATAATAAAGTTGTTATTTATATTTACTTATATCATGATAAATGTTTATTATTCATGCTAGAATTGTATTAAACGGAAACTTAGTACATGTGTGAATACATAGACAAACAGAGTGTCCCTAGTATGCCTTTACTTGACTGGCTCATTAATCAAAGATGGTTAAGTTTCCTAGCCATGGACATGTGTTGTCATTTGATGAACGGGGTCACATCATTAGAGAATGATGTGATGGACAAGACCCATCTGTTAGCTTAGCACTATGATCGTTTAGTTTATTGTTGTTGCTTTCTTCATGACTTATACATGTTCCTATGACTATGAGATTATGCAACTCCCGAATACCGGAGGAACACTTAGTGTGCTATCAAATGTCACAACATAACTGGGTGATTATAAAGATGCTCTACAGGTGTCTCCGATGGTGTTTGTTCAGTTGGCATAGATCGAGATTAGGATTTGACACTTCGATTGTCGGAGAGGTATCTCTAGGCCCTCTCGGCAATGCACATCACTATAAACCTTGCAAGCAATGTGACTAATGAGTTAGTTGCAGGATGATGCATGACGGAACGAGTAAAGAGACTTTCCAGTAACAAGATTGAACTTGGTATTGAGATACCGATGATCGAATCTCGGGCAAGTAACATACCAATGACAAAGGGAACAACGTATGTTGTTATGCGGTTTGACCGATAAAGATCTTCGTAGAATATGTAGGAACCAATATGAGCATCCAGGTTCCGCTATTGGTTATTGACCGGAGAAGAGTCTCGGTCATGTCTACATAGTTCTCGAACCCGTAGGGTCCGCATGCTTAACATTCGGTGACGATCGTTATTATGAGTTTATGTGTTTTGATGTACCGAAGGTAGTTCGGAGTCCAGATATGATCATGGAGATGACGAGGAGTCTCGGAATGGTCGAGACATAAAGATCGGTATATTGGAAGGCTATGTTTGGACATCGGAATGGTTCCGGGTGAGTTCGGGCATTTACCGGAGTACCGGGGGGTTACCGGAACCCCCCGGGGAGTATATGGGCCTTATTGGGCCTTAGTGGAATAGAGGAGAGGAAGGCCGAGGAGGAGGGCACGCCCCCCTAGCCCAATCTGAATTGGCTGGGGGCCTGCCCCCCTTCCTTCCTTCTCTCTCCCCCTTCCTTCTCTCCTACTCCTACTAGGGAAACGGGGGAATCTTACTCTCGGTGGGAGTAGGACTCCCCCTAGGGCGCGCCATAGAGAGGGTCGGCCCTCCCCTCCTCCACTCCTTCATATACAGGGGAAGGGGGCACCCCATAGACACATAAGTTGATTGCTTAGCCGTGTGCGGTGCCCCCCTCCACAGATTTCCACCTCAGTCATATTGTTGCAGTGCTTAGGTGAAGCCCTGCGTCGGTAGCTTCATCATCACCGTCATCACGCCGTCGTGCTGACAAAACTCTCCCTCGACACTCAGCTAGATCTAGAGTTCGCGGGACGTCACCGAGCTGAACGTGTGCAGATCGCGGAGGTGTGTACCTTCGGTGCTAGGATCAGTCGGATCGTGAAGACGTACGACTACACCAACCACGTTGTCATAACGCTTCCGCTTACGGTCTACGAGGGTACGTTGACAACACTCTTCCCCTCTCGTTGCTATGCATCACCAAATGGATCTTGCATGTGCGTAGGAAATTTTTGAAATTACTGTGTTTCCCAACACTAGCATCATCATAAGCATCATTCATGGTAGAAGTAGCATCATCAATAACTTGTGATATATCAGAATTAATAACATGTGGTGGTGTTGCAAGTTTACTCATAACAGAAGGTGAATCGAAAGCAGAACTGGATGGCAGTTCCTTACCTCCCCTCGTCCTTGAGGGAAATATCTTAGTCTTTGGATCCTTCAGATTCTTCATAGTGATAATATGATAATAATTCCAAGTGACTCAACAAATATAGCTATGCTCCCCGGCAACGGCACTAGAAAAAGGTCTTGATAACCCACAAGTATAGGGGATCGCAACAGTTTTCGAGGGTAGAGTATTCAACCCAAATTTATAGATTCGACACAAGGGGACCCAAAGAATATTTGAAGGTATTAGCAGTTGAGTTGTCAATTCAACCACACTTGGAGATTAATTATCTACAGAAATATGACCAGTAGCAAAGTAATTTGATAGTTTTGATAGTAATGACAGTAGCAACGGTAATAGTAACAGTGATAGCATCAATTTGTAGCAAGTGTAACAATGATGATAGCAATAGTAACACAGCAAGATAAATAAGGATAAATTCATAGGCATTGGACCGGTGACTTGTTGGATGATATTCATCATGTGACAGTTATAACCTAGGGCGATATGGCACTAGCTCCAGTTCATCGATATAATGTAGGCATGTATTCCGTAAATAGTCATACGTGCTTTATTAAAAGAACTTGCATGACATCTTTTGTCCTACCCTCCCATGGCAGCGGGGTCCATATCGGAAACTAAGGGATATTAAGGCCTCCTTTTAATAGAGAACCGGAACAAAGCATTAACACATAGTGTATACATGAACTCCTCAAACTACGGTCATCACCAGGAGTGGGACCAGTTGTTGTCACTACGAGGTTGCCGGATCATAACCATAGTAGGTGACTATAACTTGCAAGATCGGATCTAAAACATGGATATAATGATGAATTCATAAACAGTTCAGATCTGAAATCATGGCACCCAGACCCAAAGTGACAAGCATTAAGCAAGGAAAAGGCATAGCAACATCAATCTAAGAACATAGTGGATACTAGGGATCAGGCCCTAACAAAACTAAATCGATTACATGATGAATCTCATCCAACTCCTCACCGACCAGCGAGCCTACGAAGGAATTACTCACTCCCGGTGGGGAGCATCATGGAATTGGCGATGGAGATAGGTTGGTGATGATGAAGATCGAAGATCCCCCTCTCCGGAGCCCCAAACGGACTCGAGATCTGCCCTCTCGAGGAAGAACGGGGCTTGGTGGCGGCTCCATCTTGTGGATCGTGATAATTCTTTCTCCCTTATTTTTTTCTGGAAATATGTGAATTTATAGTATCAGGGGAGTCATCGGCAGGGCCACCAGGTGGGTACAACCCTCCTGGGCGCGCCAGCAGAGGGGGGCGTGCCCTAGTGGGTTGTGCCCACCCAGGGGCCCCTCTCCGGTGGGTCTTGGCTCCAGAAATTCTTATTATTGGTATAAAAAATCATCAGAAAGTTTCGTTCCATTCCGAGAACTTTTATTTCTGTAAAAAAACAACACCATGGTAGTTCTGCTGAAAACAGCGTCAGTCCGGGTTTAGTTTCATTCAAATCATGCAAGTTAGAGTCCAAAACAAGAGGGAAAGCGTGAGAAAAAGTAGATACGTTGGAGACGTATCAACCAACCATACATGAACACGTTCATGAGACCGGTTCCACCGACAGACATGCAACTAGTTTTGCATAAAGGTGGCTAGCGGGTGTCTATTTCTCCAACTTTAGTTGAATCGAATTTGACTGCGGCCCGTCCTTGTTGAAGGTTAAAACAACAAACTTGATAAATCACCGTTGTGGTTTTGATGCGTAGGTAAGAACGGTTCTTGTTAGAAGCCCATAGCAGCCATATAAAACTTGCAACAACAAACTAGAGGACGTCTAACTTGCTTTTGCAGGGCATGTTGTGATGTGATATGGTCAAGACATGATGTGATATACGTTATTGTATGAGATGATCATGTTTTGTAAAAGTTATCGGCAACTGATAGGAGCCTTATGGTAGTCGATTTATTGTATGAAATGCAAACGCCATGTAATTGCTTTACTTTATCAATATGCATTAGTGATAGTTGTAGAAGCAATAGTTGGCAAGATGACCTTGACACTACGATGAAGATCAAGGTGTCAAGCCGGTGATGATGGAGATCATGACCTTGATGCTACGATGAAGATCAAGATGATGATGGCCATATCATGTCACATATTTTGATTGCATGTGATGTTTATCTTTTACACATCTTATTTTGCTTAGTACAGCGGTAGCATTATAAGATGACCCCTTACTAAAATTTCAGGGTATAAAGTGTTCTCCCTGAGTATGCACCGTTGCGACAGTTCGTCGTGCTGAGACATCACGTGATGATTGGACATGGTTTAGTTGATTTGGACCACGTAATCATTTAGATGACTCGAGGGATGTCTATCTAAGTGGGAGTTCTTAAGTAATTTCTTAATTGAACTTAATTTATCATGAACTTAGTTGTGATAGTATTTGCATATCTATGTTGTAGATCAATAGCTCGCGTTGTAGCTCCCCTATGTTTTTTATATGTTCCTAGAGAAAACTAAGTTGAAAGATGATAGTAGAAATGATGCGGACTGGGTCCGTCATCTGAGGATTATCCTCATTGTTGCATAGAAGAATTATGACCTTTATACACTGCTTGGTGCAAACCCATTGCACGAGTAGATGGAGACGTTATGAACGTTC